>NW_028181155.1:0-62989 GCF_964211825.1 Aythya ferina | reverse complement strand
ATCTCTGTTGGGTTCTGTTGGCTTCTCGTTGGTCATCGTGTTGGAAAATGGTAAATTGTGGGTTTTGGAGAAGATCAGGTAGGTTTAGGGTGTCTTTGGGGTGGATCTATGGTTTTGGGGGATTTTCTTCCAGTTTTGGGGGTGATGCCGTTCTTGTTTGGGGTGTTTTTGACGTTTTTTGGGATCTCTGTTGGGTTCTGTTGGGTTCTCGTTGGTCATCGTGTTGTAAAAGGGTAAATTGTGGGTTTTGGAGAAGATCAGGTAGGTTTAGGGTGGTTTTGGGGTGGATCTATGGTTTTGGCGTATTTTCTTCCAGTTTTGGGGGTAATGCCGATATTTTTTGTGGTGTTTTTGACGTGTTTTGGGGTCTCCATTAGGTTTTGTTGGGTTCTTGTTTGTCATTATGTTAAATAGGTGTGGATTGTGGGTTTTGGAGAACATCAGGTAGGTTTAGGGTGGTTTTGGGGTGGATCTATGGTTTTGGGGGATTTTCTTCCAGTTTTGGTGGTGATGCCGTTCTTGTTTGGGGGTGTTTTTGACGTTTTTTGGGGTCTCTGTTGGGTTCTGTTGGGTTCTCGTTGGTCATCGTGTTGGAAAAGGGTAAATTGTGGTTTTTGGAGAAGATCAGGTAGGTTTAGGGTGGTTTTGGGGTGGATCTATGGTTTTGGCGGATTTTCTTCCAGTTTTGGGGGTGATGCCGTTCTTGTTTGGGGTGTTTTTGACGTTTTTTGGGGTCTCCGTTGGGTTTTGTTGTGTTCTCGTTGGTTATCATGGTGGAAAATGGTAAATTGTGGGTTTTGGAGAAGATCAGGTAGGTTTAGGGTGGTTTTGGGGTGGATCTATGGTTTTGGCGTATTTTCTTCCAGTTTTGGGGGTGATGCCGATATTTTTTGGGGTGTTTTTTACGTGTTTTGGGGTCTCCATTAGGTTTTGTTGGGTTCTTGTTTGTCATTATGTTAAATAGGAGTGGATTGTGGGTTTTGGAGAACATCAGGTAGTTTTAGGGTGGTTTTGGGGTGGATCTATGGTTTTGGGGGATTTTCTTCCAGTTTTGGTGGTGATGCCGTTCTTGTTTGGGGTGTTTTTGACGTTTTTTGGGATCTCTGTTGGGTTCTGTTGGGTTCTCGTTGGTCATCGTGTTGGAAAATGGTAAATTGTGGTTTTTGGAGAACATCAGGTAGGTTTAGGGTGTCTTTGGGGTGGATCTATGGTTTTGGGGGATTTTCTTCCAGTTTTGGGGGTGATGCCGTTCTTGTTTGGGGTGTTTTTGACGTTTTTTGGGATCTCTGTTGGGTTCTGTTAGGTTCTCGTTGGTCATCGTGTTGGAAAATGGTAAATTGTGGGTTTTGGAGAAGATCAGGTAGGTTTAGGGTGTCTTTGGGGTGGATCTATGGTTTTGGGGGATTTTCTTCCAGTTTTGGGGGTGATGCCGTTCTTGTTTGGGGTGTTTTTGACGTTTTTTGGGATCTCTGTTGGGTTCTGTTGGCTTCTCGTTGGTCATCGTGTTGGAAAAGGGTAAATTGTGGTTTTTGGAGAACATCAGGTAGGTTTAGGGTGTCTTTGGGGTGGATCTATGGTTTTGGGGGATTTTCTTCCAGTTTTGGGGGTGATGCAGTTCTTGTTTGGGGTGTTTTTGGCGTTTTTTGTGGTCTCCGTTGGGTTTTGTTGGGTTCTCGTTGGTTATCATGGTGGAAAAGGGTAAATTGTGGATTTTGGAGAAGATCAGGTAGGTTTAGGGTGGTTTTGGGGTGGATCTATGGTTTTGGCGTATTTTCTTCCAGTTTTGGGTGTGATGCCGATATTTTTTGTGGTGTTTTTTACGTGTTTTGAGGTCTCCATTAGGTTTTGTTGGGTTCTTGTTTGTCATTATGTTAAATAGGAGTGGATTGTGGGTTTTGGAGAACATCAGGTAGTTTTAGGGTGGTTTTGGGGTGGATCTATGGTTTTGGGGGATTTTCTTCCAGTTTTGGTGGTGATGCCGTTCTTTTTTGGGGTGTTTTTGACGTTTTTTGGGGTCTCTTTTGGGTTCTGTTGGGTTCTCGTTGGTCATCATGGTGGAAAAGGGTAAATTGTAGTTTTTGGAGAACATCAGGTAGGTTTAGGGTGTCTTTGGGGTGGATCTATGGTATTTGGGGTTTTCTTCTATTTTTTGGCGTGATCCTGTTCTTTTTTGGGGTGTATTTGAAGTGTTTGGGGTCTCCGTTGGGTTTTGTTTGGTTCTCGTTGGTCATCATGGTGGAAAAGGGTAAATTGTGGGTTTTGGAGAACTTCAGGTAGGTTTAGGGTGGTTTTGGGGTGGATCTATGGTTTTGGTGTATTTTCTTCCAGTTTTGGGGGTGATCCTTTTCTTGTTTGGGGTGTTTTTGACGTGTTTTGGTGTGTCCATTAGGTTTTGTTGGGTTCTTGTTTGTCATTATGTTAAATAGGAGTGGATTGTGGGTTTTGGAGAACATCAGGTAGGTATAGGGTGGTTTTGGGGTGGATCTATGGTTTTGGGGGATTTTCTTCCAGTTTTGGTGGTGATGCCGTTCTTGGTTGGGTGGTTTTTGACGTTTTTTGGGGTCTCTGTTGGGTTCTGTTGGGTTCTCGTTGGTCATCGTGTTGGAAAAGGGTAAATTGTGGTTTTTGGAGAAGATGAGGTAGGTTTAGGGTGGTTTTGGGGTGGATCTATGGTTTTGGGGGTTTTCTTCCAGTTTTGGGGGTGATGCCATTCTTGTTTGGGGTATTTTTTAAGGTTTTTGTGGTCTCTGTTTGGTTTTGTTGGGTTCTCGTTCGTCATCATCGTGGAGAAGTGTAAATTGTGGGTTTTGGAGAACTTCAGGTAGGTTTAGGGTGGTTTTGGGGTGGATCTATGGTTTTGGTGTATTTTCTTCCAGTTTTGGTGGTGGTCCTTTTCTTGTTTGGGGTGTTTTTGACGTGTTTTGGTGTCTCCATTTGGTTTTGTTGGGTTCTTGTTTGTCATTATGTTAAATAGGTGTGGATTGTGGTTTTTGGAGAACATCAGGTAGGTTTAGGGTGTCTTTGGGGTGGATCTATGGTTTTGGGGGATTTTCTTCCAGTGTTGGTGGTGATGCCGTTCTTGTTTGGGGTGTTTTTGACGTTTTTTGGGATCTCTGTTGGGTTCTGTTGGGTTCTCGTTGGTCATCGTGTTGGAAAAGGGTAAATTGTGGGTTTTGGAGAAGATCAGGTAGGTTTAGGGTGTCTTTGGGGTGGATCTATGGTTTTGGGGGATTTTCTTCCAGTTTTGGGGGTGATGCCGTTCTTGTTTGGGGTGTTTTTGACGTTTTTTGGGAACTCTGTTGGGTTCTGTTGGGTTCTCGTTGGTCATCGTGTTGGAAAAGGGTAAATTGTGGTTTTTGGAGAACATCAGGTAGGTTTAGGGTGTCTTTGGGGTGGATCTATGGTTTTGGCGTATTTTCTTCCAGTTTTGGGGGTGATGCCGTTCTTGTTTGGGTTTTTTTTTGACGTTTTTTGGGATCTCTGTTGGGTTCTGTTGGGTTCTCGTTGGTCATCGTGTTGGAAAAGTGTAAATTGTGGGTTTTGGAGAAGATCAGGTAGGTTTAGGGTGTCTTTGGGGTGGATCTATGGTTTTGGGGGATTTTCTTCCAGTTTTGGGGGTGATGCCGTTCTTGTTTGGGGTGTTTTTGACGTTTTTTGGGATCTCTGTTGGGTTCTGTTGGCTTCTCGTTGGTCATCGTGTTGGAAAAGGGTAAATTGTGGTTTTTGGAGAACATCAGGTAGGTTTAGGGTGTCTTTGGGGTGGATCTATGGTTTTGGGGGATTTTCTTCCAGTTTTGGGGGTGATGCCGTTCTTGTTTGGGGTGTTTTTGACGTTTTTTGGGGTCTCCGTTGGGTTTTGTTGGGTTCTCGTTGGTTATCATGGTGGAAAAGGGTAAATTGTGGACTTTGGAGAAGATCAGGTAGGTTTAGGGTGGTTTTGGGGTGGATCTATGGTTTTGGCGTATTTTCTTCCAGTTTTGGGGGTGATGCCGGTATTTTTTGTGGTGTTTTTTACGTGTTTTGAGGTCTCCATTAGGTTTTGTTGGGTTCTTGTTTGTCATTATGTTAAATAGGAGTGGATTGTGGGTTTTGGAGAACATCAGGTAGTTTTAGGGTGGTTTTGGGGTGGATCTATGGTTTTGGGGGATTTTCTTCCAGTTTTGGTGTTGATGCCGTTCTTTTTTGGGGTGTTTTTGACGTTTTTTGTTTTCTCTTTTGGGTTCTGTTGGGTTCTCGTTGGTCATCATGGTGGAAAAGGGTAAATTGTAGTTTTTGGAGAACATCAGGTAGGTTTAGGGTGTCTTTGGGGTGGATCTATGGTATTTGGGGTTTTCTTCTATTTTTTGGCGTGATCCTGTTCTTTTTTGGGGTGTATTTGAAGTGTTTTGGGGTCTCCGTTGGGTTTTGTTTGGTTCTCGTTGGTCATCATGGTGGAAAAGGGTAAATTGTGGGTTTTGGAGAACTTCAGGTAGGTTTAGGGTGGTTTTGGGGTGGATCTATGGTTTTGGTGTATTTTCTTCCAGTTTTGGGGGTGATCCTTTTCTTGTTTGGGGTGTTTTTGACGTGTTTTGGTGTGTCCATTAGGTTTTGTTGGGTTCTTGCTTGTCATTATGTTAAATAGGTGTGGATTGTGGTTTTTGGAGAACATCAGGTAGGTTTAGGGTGTCTTTGGGGTGGATCTATGGTTTTGGGGGATTTTCTTCCAGTTTTGGTGGTGATGCCGTTCTTGTTTGGGGTGTTTTTGACGTTTTTTGGGATCTCTGTTGGGTTCTGTTGGGTTCTCGTTGGTCATCGTGTTGTAAAAGGGTAAATTGTGGTTTTTGGAGAACATCAGGTAGGTTTAGTGTGTCTTTGGGGTGGATCTATGGTTTTGTTGGATTTTCTTCCAGTTTTGGGGGTGATGCCGTTCTTGTTTGGGGTATTTTTGACGTTTTTTGGGGTCTCCGTTGGGTTTTGTTGGGTTCTCGTTGGTTATCATGGTGGAAAAGGGTAAATTGTGGTTTTTGGAGAACATCAGGTAGGTTTAGGGTGTCTTTGGGGTGGATCTATGGTTTTGGGGGTTTTCTTCCAGTTTTGGGGGTGATGCCATTCTTGTTTGGGGTATTTTTTAAGGTTTTTGTGGTCTCTGTTTGGTTTTGTTGGGTTCTCGTTGGTCATCGTGTTGTAAAAGTGTAAATTGTGGGTTTTGGAGAACTTCAGGTAGGTTTAGGGGGAGTTTTCGCGTGGATTCATGGTATTTGGGGTTTTCTTCTTTTTGGGGGAGTGATCCTCTCCTTTCTTCGGGTGATTTTGAAGTGTTTTGGGTTTCCGTTGCGTTTCGTTGAATTCCTAATGTGTTTTATGGTGGTTTGGAGTGTGCTTTGGGATTAGGAGAACATCAGGTAGGTTTAGGGTGTCTTTGGGGTGGATCTATGGTATTTGGGGTTTTCTTCTATTTTTTGGCGTGATCCTGTTCTTTTTTGGGGTGTATTTGAAGTGTTTTGGGGTCTCCGTTGGGTTTTGTTTGGTTCTCGTTGGTCATCATGGTGGAAAAGGGTAAATTGTGGGTTTTGGAGAACATCAGGTAGGTTTAGGGTGGTTTTGGGGTGGATCTATGGTTTTGGTGTATTTTCTTCCAGTTTTGGTGGTGATCCTTTTCTTGTTTGGGGTGTTTTTGACGTGTTTTGGTGTGTCCATTAGGTTTTGTTGGATTCTTGTTTGTCATTATGTTAAATAGGTGTGGATTGTGGTTTTTGGAGAACATCAGGTAGGTTTAGGGTGTCTTTGGGGTGGATCTATGGTTTTGGTGGATTTTCTTCCAGTTTTGGTGGTGATGCCGTTCTTGTTTGGGGTGTTTTTGACGTTTTTTGGGATCTCTGTTGGGTTCTGTTGGCTTCTCGTTGGTCATCGTGTTGGAAAAGGGTAAATTGTGGGTTTTGGAGAAGATCAGGTAGGTTTAGGGTGTCTTTGGGGTGGATCTATGTTTTTGGGGGATTTTCTTCCAGTTTTGGGGGTGATGCCGTTCTTGTTTGGGGTGTTTTTGACGTTTTTTGGGGTCTCCGTTGGGTTTTGTTGGGTTCTCGTTGGTTATCATGGTGGAAAAGGGTAAATTGTGGATTTTGGAGAAGATCAGGTAGGTTTAGGGTGGTTTTGGGGTGGATCTATGGTTTTGGCGTATTTTCTTCCAGTTTTGGGGTGATGCCGATATTTTTTGTGGTGTTTTTTACGTGTTTTGGGGTCTCCATTAGGTTTTGTTGGGTTCTTGTTTGTCATTATGTTAATAGGAGTGGATTGTGGGTTTTGGAGAACATCAGGTAGGTTTAGGGTGGTTTTGGGGTGGATCTATGGTTTTGGGGGATTTTCTTCCAGTTTTGGTGGTGATGCCGTTCTTGTTTGGGGTGTTTTTGACGTTTTTTGGGGTCTCTGTTGGGTTCTGTTGGGTTCTCGTTGGTCATCGTGTTGGAAAAGGGTAAATTGTGGTTTTTGGAGAACATCAGGTAGGTTTAGGGTGGTTTTGGGGTGGATCTATGGTTTTGGGGGTTTTCTTCCAGTTTTGGGGTGATGCCATTCTTGTTTGGGGTATTTTTTAAGGTTTTTGTGGTCTCTGTTTGGTTTTGTTGGGTTCTCGTTGGTCATCATCGTGGAGAAGTGTAAATTGTGGGTTTTGGAGAACTTCAGGTAGGTTTAGGGGGAGTTTTCGCGTGGATTCATGGTATTTGGGGTTTTCTTCTTTTTGGGGGAGTGATCCTCTCCTTTCTTCGGGTGATTTTGAAGTGTTTTGGGGTTTCCGTTGCGTTTCGTTGAATTCCTAATGTGTTTTATGGTGGTTTGGAGTGTGCTTTGGGATTAGGAGAACATCAGGTAGGTTTAGGGTGTCTTTGGGGTGGATCTATGGTATTTGGGGTTTTCTTCTATTTTTTGGCGTGGTCCTGTTCTTTTTTGGGGTGTATTTGAAGTGTTTTGGGGTCTCCGTTGGGTTTTGTTTGGTTCTCGTTGGTCATCATGGTGGAAAAGGGTAAATTGTGGGTTTTGGAGAACATCAGGTAGGTTTAGGGTGGTTTTGGGGTGGATCTATGGTTTTGGGGGATTTTCTTCCAGTTTTGGTGGTGATCCTTTTCTTGTTTGGGGTGTTTTTGACGTGTTTTGGGGTCTCCATTAGGTTTTGTTGGGTTCTTGTTTGTCATTATGTTAAATAGGAGTGGATTGTGGGTTTTGGAGAACATCAGGTAGGTTTAGGGTGGTTTTGGGGTGGATCTATGGTTTTGGGGGATTTTCTTCCAGTTTTGGTGGTGATCCTTTTCTTGTTTGGGGTGTTTTTGACGTGTTTTGGTGTGTCCATTAGGTTTTGTTGGGTTCTTGTTTGTCATTATGTTAAATAGGTGTGGATTGTGGTTTTTGGAGAACATCAGGTAGGTTTAGGGTGTCTTTGGGGTGGATCTATGGTTTTGGGGGATTTTCTTCCAGTTTTGGTGGTGATGCCGTTCTTGTTTGGGGTGTTTTTGACGTTTTTTGGGATCTCTGTTGGGTTCTGTTGGCTTCTCGTTGGTCATCGTGTTGGAAAAGGGTAAATTGTGGGTTTTGGAGAAGATCAGGTAGGTTTAGGGTGTCTTTGGGGTGGATCTATGGTTTTGGGGGATTTTCTTCCAGTTTTGGGGGTGATGCCGTTCTTGTTTGGGGTGTTTTTGACGTTTTTTGGGATCTCTGTTGGGTTCTGTTGGGTTCTCGTTGGTCATCGTGTTGGAAAAGGGTAAATTGTGGTTTTTGGAGAACATCAGGTAGGTTTAGGGTGTCTTTGGGGTGGATCTATGGTTTTGGGGGATTTTCTTCCAGTTTTGGGGGTGATGCCGTTCTTGTTTGGGGTGTTTTTGACGTTTTTTGGGGTCTCCGTTGGGTTTTGTTGGGTTCTCGTTGGTTATCATGGTGGAAAAGGGTAAATTGTGGATTTTGGAGAAGATCAGGTAGGTTTAGGGTGGTTTTGGGGTGGATCTATGGTTTTGGGGGATTTTCTTCCAGTTTTGGTGGTGATCCTTTTCTTGTTTGGGGTGTTTTTGACGTGTTTTGGTGTGTCCATTAGGTTTTGTTGGGTTCTTGTTTGTCATTATGTTAAATAGGTGTGGATTGTGGTTTTTGGAGAACATCAGGTAGGTTTAGGGTGTCTTTGGGGTGGATCTATGGTTTTGGGGGATTTTCTTCCAGTTTTGGTGGTGATGCCGTTCTTGTTTGGGGTGTTTTTGACGTTTTTTGGGATCTCTGTTGGGTTCTGTTGGCTTCTCGTTGGTCATCGTGTTGGAAAAGGGTAAATTGTGGGTTTTGGAGAACATCAGGTAGGTTTAGGGTGTCTTTGGGGTGGATCTATGGTTTTGGGGGATTTTCTTCCAGTTTTGGGGGTGATGCCGTTCTTGTTTGGGGTGTTTTTGACGTTTTTTGGGATCTCTGTTGGGTTCTGTTGGGTTCTCGTTGGTCATCGTGTTGGAAAAGTGTAAATTGTGGTTTTTGGAGAACATCAGGTAGGTTTAGGGTGTCTTTGGGGTGGATCTATGGTTTTGGGGGATTTTCTTCCAGTTTTGGGGGTGATGCCGTTCTTGTTTGGGGTGTTTTTGACGTTTTTTGGGGTCTCCGTTGGGTTTTGTTGGGTTCTCGTTGGTTATCATGGTGGAAAAGGGTAAATTGTGGATTTTGGAGAAGATCAGGTAGGTTTAGGGTGGTTTTGGGGTGGATCTATGGTTTTGGCGTATTTTCTTCCAGTTTTGGGGGTGATGCCGATATTTTTTGTGGTGTTTTTTACGTGTTTTGGGGTCTCCATTAGGTTTTGTTGGGTTCTTGTTTGTCATTATGTTAAATAGGAGTGGATTGTGGGTTTTGGAGAACATCAGGTAGGTATAGGGTGGTTTTGGGGTGGATCTATGGTTTTGGGGGATTTTCTTCCAGTTTTGGTGGTGATGCCGTTCTTGGTTGGGGTGTTTTTGACGTTTTTTGGGGTCTCTGTTGGGTTCTGTTGGGTTCTCGTTGGTCATCGTGTTGGAAAAGGGTAAATTGTGGGTTTTGGAGAACATCAGGTAGGTTTAGGGTGTCTTTGGGGTGGATCTATGGTTTTGGGGGTTTTCTTCCAGTTTTGGGGGTGATGCCATTCTTGTTTGGGGTATTTTTTAAGGTTTTTGTGGTCTCTGTTTGGTTTTGTTGGGTTCTCGTTGGTCATCGTGTTGTAAAAGTGTAAATTGTGGGTTTTGGAGAACTTCAGGTAGGTTTAGGGGGAGTTTTCGCGTGGATTCATGGTATTTGGGGTTTTCTTCTTTTTGGGGGAGTGATCCTCTCCTTTCTTCGGGTGATTTTGAAGTGTTTTGGGGTTTCCGTTGCGTTTCGTTGAATTCCTAATGTGTTTTATGGTGGTTTGGAGTGTGCTTTGGGATTAGGAGAACATCAGGTAGGTTTAGGGTGTCTTTGGGGTGGATCTATGGTATTTGGGGTTTTCTTCTATTTTTTTGGCGTGATCCTGTTCTTTTTTGGGGTGTATTTGAAGTGTTTTGGGGTCTCCGTTGGGTTTTGTTTGGTTCTCGTTGGTCATCATGGTGGAAAAGGGTAAATTGTGGGTTTTGGAGAACATCAGGTAGGTTTAGGGTGGTTTTGGGGTGGATCTATGGTTTTGGGGGATTTTCTTCCAGTTTTGGGGGTGATCCTTTTCTTGTTTGGGGTGTTTTTGACGTGTTTTGGTGTGTCCATTAGGTTTTGTTGGGTTCTTGTTTGTCATTATGTTAAATAGGTGTGGATTGTGGTTTTTGGAGAACATCAGGTAGGTTTAGGGTGTCTTTGGGGTGGATCTATGGTTTTGGGGGATTTTCTTCCAGTTTTGGTGGTGATGCCGTTCTTGTTTGGGGTGTTTTTGACGTTTTTTTGGGATCTCTGTTGGGTTCTGTTGGCTTCTCGTTGGTCATCGTGTTGGAAAAGGGTAAATTGTGGGTTTTGGAGAACATCAGGTAGGTTTAGGGTGTCTTTGGGGCGGATCTATGGTTTTGGGGGATTTTCTTCCAGTTTTGGGGGTGATGCCATTCTTGTTTGGGGTATTTTTTAAGGTTTTTGTGGTCTCTGTTTGGTTTTGTTGGGTTCTCGTTCGTCATCATCGTGGAGAAGTGTAAATTGTGGGTTTTGGAGAACTTCAGGTAGGTTTAGGGGGAGTTTTCGCGTGGATTCATGGTATTTGGGGTTTTCTTCTTTTTGGGGGAGTGATCCTCTCCTTTCTTCGGGTGATTTTGAAGTGTTTTGGGGTTTCCGTTGCGTTTCGTTGAATTCCTAATGTGTTTTATGGTGGTTTGGAGTGTGCTTTGGGATTAGGAGAACATCAGGTAGGTTTAGGGTGTCTTTGGGGTGGATCTATGGTCTTTGGGGTTTTCTTCTATTTTTTGGCGTGATCCTGTTCTTTTTTGGGGTGTATTTGAAGTGTTTTGGGGTCTCCGTTGGGTTTTGTTTGGTTCTCGTTGGTCATCATGGTGGAAAAGGGTAAATTGTGGGTTTTGGAGAACATCAGGTAGGTTTAGGGTTGTTTTGGGGTGGATCTATGGTTTTGGTGTATTTTCTTCCAGTTTTGGTGGTGATCCTTTTCTTGTTTGGGGTGTTTTTGACGTGTTTTGGTGTCTCCATTAGGTTTTGTTGGGTTCTTGTTTGTCATTATGTTAAATAGGTGTGGATTGTGGTTTTTGGAGAACATCAGGTAGGTTTAGGGTGTCTTTGGGGTGGATCTATGGTTTTGGGGGATTTTCTTCCAGTTTTGGGGGTGATGCCGTTCTTGTTTGGGGTGTTTTTGACGTTTTTTGGGATCTCTGTTGGGGTCTGTTGGCTTCTCGTTGGTCATCGTGTTGGAAAAGGGTAAATTGTGGATTTTGGAGAAGATCAGGTAGGTTTAGGGTGGTTTTGGGGTGGATCTATGGTTTTGGCGTATTTTCTTCCAGTTTTGGGGGTGATGCCGATATTTTTTGTGGTGTTTTTTACGTGTTTTGGGGTCTCCATTAGGTTTTGTTGGGTTCTTGTTTGTCATTATGTTAAATAGGAGTGGATTGTGGATTTTGGAGAACATCAGGTAGGTTTAGGGTGGTTTTGGGGTGGATCTATGGTTTTGGGGGATTTTCTTCCAGTTTTGGTGGTGATGCCGTTCTTGTTTGGGGTGTTTTTGACGTTTTTTGGGGTCTCTGTTGGGTTCTGTTGGGTTCTCGTTGGTCATCGTGTTGGAAAAGTGTAAATTGTGGTTTTTGGAGAACATCAGGTAGGTTTAGGGTGTCTTTGGGGTGGATCTATGGTTTTGGGGGTTTTCTTCCAGTTTTGGGGGTGATGCCATTCTTGTTTGGGGTATTTTTTAAGGTTTTTGTGGTCTCTGTTTGGTTTTGTTGGGTTCTCGTTGGTCATCGTGTTGGAAAAGGGTAAATTGTGGTTTTTGGAGAACATCAGGTAGGTTTAGGGTGTCTTTGGGGTGGATCTATGGTTTTGGGGGTTTTCTTCCAGTTTTGGGGGTGATGCCATTCTTGTTTGGGGTATTTTTTAAGGTTTTTGTGGTCTCTGTTTGGTTTTGTTGGGTTCTCGTTGGTCATCGTGTTGGAAAAGGGTAAATTGTGGATTTTGGAGAACATCAGGTAGGTTTAGGGTGTCTTTGGGTTGGATCTATGGTTTTGGGGGATTTTCTTCCATTTTTGGGGGTGATGCCGTTCTTGTTTGGGGTGTTTTTGACGTTTTTTGGGGTCTCCGTTGGGTTTTGTTGGGTTCTCGTTGGTTATCATGGTGGAAAAGGGTAAATTGTGGATTTTGGAGAAGATCAGGTAGGTTTAGGGTGGTTTTGGGGTGGATCTATGGTTTTGGCGTATTTTCTTCCAGTTTTGGGGGTGATGCCGATATTTTTTGTGGTGTTTTTTACGTGTTTTGGGGTCTCCATTAGGTTTTGTTGGGTTCTTGTTTGTCATTATGTTAAATAGGAGTGGATTGTGGGTTTTGGAGAACATCAGGTAGGTATAGGGTGGTTTTGGGGTGGATCTATGGTTTTGGGGGATTTTCTTCCAGTTTTGGTGGTGATGCCGTTCTTGGTTGGGTGGTTTTTGACGTTTTTTGGGGTCTCTGTTGGGTTCTGTTGGGTTCTCGTTGGTCATCGTGTTGGAAAAGGGTAAATTGTGGTTTTTGGAGAACATCAGGTAGGTTTAGGGTGTCTTTGGGGTGGATCTATGGTTTTGGGGGTTTTCTTCCAGTTTTGGGGGTGATGCCATTCTTGTTTGGGGTATTTTTTAAGGTTTTTGTGGTCTCTGTTTGGTTTTGTTGGGTTCTCGTTCGTCATCATCGTGGAGAAGTGTAAATTGTGGGTTTTGGAGAACTTCAGGTAGGTTTAGGGGGAGTTTTCGCGTGGATTCATGGTATTTGGGGTTTTCTTCTTTTTGGGGGAGTGATCCTCTCCTTTCTTCGGGTGATTTTGAAGTGTTTTGGGGTTTCCGTTGCGTTTCGTTGAATTCCTAATGTGTTTTATGGTGGTTTGGAGTGTGCTTTGGGATTAGGAGAACATCAGGTAGGTTTAGGGTGTCTTTGGGGTGGATCTATGGTCTTTGGGGTTTTCTTCTATTTTTTGGCGTGATCCTGTTCTTTTTTGGGGTGTATTTGAAGTGTTTTGGGGTCTCCGTTGGGTTTTGTTTGGTTCTCGTTGGTCATCATGGTGGAAAAGGGTAAATTGTGGGTTTTGGAGAACATCAGGTAGGTTTAGGGTGGTTTTGGGGTGGATCTATGGTTTTGGGGGATTTTCTTCCAGTTTTGGTGGTGATCCTTTTCTTGTTTGGGGTGTTTTTGACGTGTTTTGGTGTCTCCATTAGGTTTTGTTGGGTTCTTGTTTGTCATTATGTTATATAGGTGTGGATTGTGGTTTTTGGAGAACATCAGGTAGGTTTAGGGTGTCTTTGGGGTGGATCTATGGTTTTGGGGGATTTTCTTCCAGTTTTGGTGGTGATGCCGTTCTTGTTTGGGGTGTTTTTGACGTTTTTTGGGATCTCTGTTGGGTTCTGTTGGGTTCTCGTTGGTCATCGTGTTGGAAAAGGGTAAATTGTGGGTTTTGGAGAACATCAGGTAGGTTTAGGGTGTCTTTGGGGTGGATCTATGGTTTTGGGGGTTTTCTTCCAGTTTTGGGGGTGATGCCATTCTTGTTTGGGGTATTTTTTAAGGTTTTTGTGGTCTCTGTTTGGTTTTGTTGGGTTCTCGTTGGTCATCGTTTTGGAAAAGGGTAAATTGTGGTTTTTGGAGAACATCAGGTAGGTTTAGGGTGTCTTTGGGGTGGATCTATGGTTTTGGGGGTTTTCTTCCAGTTTTGGGGGTGATGCCATTCTTGTTTGGGGTATTTTTTAAGGTTTTTGTGGTCTCTGTTTGGTTTTGTTGGGTTCTCGTTGGTCATCGTGTTGGAAAAGGGTAAATTGTGGATTTTGGAGAACATCAGGTAGGTTTAGGGTGTCTTTGGGTTGGATCTATGGTTTTGGGGGATTTTCTTCCAGTTTTGGGGGTGATGCCGTTCTTGTTTGGGGTGTTTTTGACGTTTTTTGGGGTCTCCGTTGGGTTTTGTTGGGTTCTCGTTGGTTATCATGGTGGAAAAGGGTAAATTGTGGATTTTGGAGAAGATCAGGTAGGTTTAGGGTGGTTTTGGGGTGGATCTATGGTTTTGGCGTATTTTCTTCCAGTTTTGGGGGTGATGCCGATATTTTTTGTGGTGTTTTTTACGTGTTTTGGGGTCTCCATTAGGTTTTGTTGGGTTCTTGTTTGTCATTATGTTAAATAGGAGTGGATTGTGGGTTTTGGAGAACATCAGGTAGGTATAGGGTGGTTTTGGGGTGGATCTATGGTTTTGGGGGATTTTCTTCCAGTTTTGGTGGTGATGCCGTTCTTGGTTGGGTGGTTTTTGACGTTTTTTGGGGTCTCTGTTGGGTTCTGTTGGGTTCTCGTTGGTCATCGTGTTGGAAAAGGGTAAATTGTGGTTTTTGGAGAACATCAGGTAGGTTTAGGGTGTCTTTGGGGTGGATCTATGGTTTTGGGGGTTTTCTTCCAGTTTTGGGGGTGATGCCATTCTTGTTTGGGGTATTTTTTAAGGTTTTTGTGGTCTCTGTTTGGTTTTGTTGGGTTCTCGTTCGTCATCATCGTGGAGAAGTGTAAATTGTGGGTTTTGGAGAACTTCAGGTAGGTTTAGGGGGAGTTTTCGCGTGGATTCATGGTATTTGGGGTTTTCTTCTTTTTGGGGGAGTGATCCTCTCCTTTCTTCGGGTGATTTTGAAGTGTTTTGGGGTTTCTGTTGCGTTTCGTTGAATTCCTAATGTGTTTTATGGTGGTTTGGAGTGTGCTTTGGGATTAGGAGAACATCAGGTAGGTTTAGGGTGTCTTTGGGGTGGATCTATGGTCTTTGGGGTTTTCTTCTATTTTTTGGCGTGATCCTGTTCTTTTTTGGGGTGTATTTGAAGTGTTTTGGGGTCTCCGTTGGGTTTTGTTTGGTTCTCGTTGGTCATCATGGTGGAAAAGGGTAAATTGTGGGTTTTGGAGAACATCAGGTAGGTTTAGGGTGGTTTTGGGGTGGATCTATGGTTTTGGGGGATTTTCTTCCAGTTTTGGTGGTGATCCTTTTCTTGTTTGGGGTGTTTTTGACGTGTTTTGGTGTCTCCATTAGGTTTTGTTGGGTTCTTGTTTGTCATTATGTTATATAGGTGTGGATTGTGGTTTTTGGAGAACATCAGGTAGGTTTAGGGTGGTTTTGGGGTGGATCTATGGTTTTGGGGGATTTTCTTCCAGTTTTGGTGGTGATGCCGTTCTTGTTTGGGGTGTTTTTGACGTTTTTTGGGATCTCTGTTGGGTTCTGTTGGGTTCTCGTTGGTCATCGTGTTGGAAAAGGGTAAATTGTGGGTTTTGGAGAACATCAGGTAGGTTTAGGGTGTCTTTGGGGTGGATCTATGGTTTTGGGGGATTTTCTTCCAGTTTTGGGGGTGATGCCGTTCTTGTTTGGGGTGTTTTTGACGTTTTTTGGGATCTCTGTTGGGTTCTGTTGGGTTCTCGTTGGTCATCGTGATGGAAAAGGGTAAATTGTGGGTTTTGGAGAAGATCAGGTAGGTTTAGGGTGTCTTTGGGGTGGATCTATGTTTTTGGGGGATTTTCTTCCAGTTTTGGGGGTGATGCCGTTCTTGTTTGGGGTGTTTTTGACGTTTTTTGGGGTCTCCGTTGGGTTTTGTTGGGTTCTCGTTGGTTATCATGGTGGAAAAGGGTAAATTGTGGATTTTGGAGAACATCAGGTAGGTTTAGGGTGGTTTTGGGGTGGATCTATGGTTTTGGGGGATTTTCTTCCAGTTTTGGTGGTGATGCCGTTCTTGTTTGTGGTGTTTTTTACGTGTTTTGGGGTCTCCATTAGGTTTTGTTGGGTTCTTGTTTGTCATTATGTTAAATAGGAGTGGATTGTGGGTTTTGGAGAACATCAGGTAGGTATAGGGTGGTTTTGGGGTGGATCTATGGTTTTGGGGGATTTTCTTCCAGTTTTGGTGATGATGCCGTTCTTGGTTGGGTGGTTTTTGACGTTTTTTGGGGTCTCTGTTGGGTTCTGTTGGGTTCTCGTTGGTCATCGTGTTGGAAAAGGGTAAATTGTGGTTTTTGGAGAACATCAGGTAGGTTTAGGGTGTCTTTGGGGTGGATCTATGGTTTTGGCGTATTTTCTTCCAGTTTTGGGGGTGATGCCATTCTTGTTTGAGGTATTTTTTAAGGTTTTTGTGGTCTCTGTTTGGTTTTGTTGGGTTCTCGTTGGTCATCGTGTTGTAAAAGTGTAAATTGTGGGTTTTGGAGAACTTCAGGTAGGTTTAGGGGGAGTTTTCGCGTGGATTCATGGTATTTGGGGTTTTCTTCTTTTTGGGGGAGTGATCCTCTCCTTTCTTCGGGTGATTTTGAAGTGTTTTGGGGTTTCCGTTGCGTTTCGTTGAATTCCTAATGTGTTTTATGGTGGTTTGGAGTGTGCTTTGGGATTAGGAGAACATCAGGTAGGTTTAGGGTGTCTTTGGGGTGGATCTATGGTATTTGGGGTTTTCTTCTATTTTTTGGCGTGATCCTGTTCTTTTTTGGGGTGTATTTGAAGTGTTTTGGGGTCTCCGTTGGGTTTTGTTTGGTTCTCGTTGGTCATCATGGTGGAAAAGGGTAAATTGTGGGTTTTGGAGAAGATCAGGTAGGTTTAGGGTGGTTTTGGGGTGGATCTATGGTTTTGGGGGATTTTCTTCCAGTTTTGGTGGTGATCCTTTTCTTGTTTGGGGTGTTTTTGACGTGTTTTGGTGTCTCCATTAGGTTTTGTTGGGTTCTTGTTTGTCATTATGTTAAAAAGGTGTGGATTGTGGTTTTTGGAGAACATCAGGTAGGTTTAGGGTGTCTTTGGGGTGGATCTATGGTTTTGGTGTATTTTCTTCCAGTTTTGGGGGTGATGCCGTTCTTGTTTGGGGTGTTTTTGACGTTTTTTGGGATCTCTGTTGGGTTCTGTTGGCTTCTCGTTGGTCATCGTGTGTGAAAAGGGTAAATTGTGGGTTTTGGAGACGATCAGGTAGGTTTAGGGTTGTTTTGGGGTGGATCTATGGTTTTGGGGGATTTTCTTCCAGTTTTGGTGGTGATGCCGTTCTTGTTTGGGGTGTTTTTGACGTTTTTTGGGGTCTCCGTTGGGTTTTGTTGGGTTCTCGTTGGTTATCATGGTGGAAAAGGGTAAATTGTGGGTTTTGGAGAACATCAGGTAGGTTTAGGGTGGTTTTGGGGTGGATCTATGGTTTTGGCGTATTTTCTTCCAGTTTTGGGGGTGATGCCGATATTTTTTGGGGTGTTTTTTACGTGTTTTGGGGTCTCCATTAGGTTTTGTTGGGTTCTTGTTTGTCATTATGTTAAATAGGAGTGGATTGTGGGTTTTGGAGAACATCAGGTAGGTATAGGGTGGTTTTGGGGTGGATCTATGGTTTTGGGGATTTTCTTCCAGTTTTGGTGGTGATGCCGTTCTTGGTTGGGTGGTTTTTGACGTTTTTTGGGGTCTCTGTTAGGTTCTGTTGGGTTCTCGTTGGTCATCGTGTTGGAAAAGGGTAAATTGTGGTTTTTGGAGAACATCAGGTAGGTTTAGGGTGTCTTTGGGGTGGATCTATGGTTTTGGGGGTTTTCTTCCAGTTTTGGGGGTGATGCCATTCTTGTTTGGGGTATTTTTTAAGGTTTTTGTGGTCTCTGTTTGGTTTTGTTGGGTTCTCGTTCGTCATCATCGTGGAGAAGTGTAAATTGTGGGTTTTGGAGAACTTCAGGTAGGTTTAGGGGGAGTTTTCGCGTGGATTCATGGTATTTGGGGTTTTCTTCTTTTTGGGGGAGTGATCCTCTCCTTTCTTCGGGTGATTTTGAAGTGTTTTGGGGTTTCCGTTGCGTTTCGTTGAATTCCTAATGTGTTTTATGGTGGTTTGGAGTGTGCTTTGGGATTAGGAGAACATCAGGTAGGTTTAGGGTGTCTTTGGGGTGGATCTATGGTCTTTGGGGTTTTCTTCTATTTTTTGGCGTGATCCTGTTCTTTTTTGGGGTGTATTTGAAGTGTTTTGGGGTCTCCGTTGGGTTTTGTTTGGTTCTCGTTGGTCATCATGGTGGAAAAGGGTAAATTGTGGGTTTTGGAGAACATCAGGTAGGTTTAGGGTGGTTTTGGGGTGGATCTATGGTTTTGGGGGATTTTCTTCCAGTTTTGGTGGTGATCCTTTTCTTGTTTGGGGTGTTTTTGACGTGTTTTGGTGTGTCTATTAGGTTTTGTTGGGTTCTTGTTTGTCATTATGTTAAATAGGTGTGGATTGTGGTTTTTGGAGAACATCAGGTAGGTTTAGGGTGTCTTTGGGGTGGATCTATGGTTTTGGGGGATTTTCTTCCAGTTTTGGTGGTGATGCCGTTCTTGTTTGGGGTGTTTTTGACGTTTTTGGGATCTCTGTTGGGTTCTGTTGGGTTCTCGTTGGTCATCGTGTTGGAAAAGGGTAAATTGTGGGTTTTGGAGAACATCAGGTAGGTTTAGGGTGTCTTTGGGGTGGATCTATGGTTTTGGGGGTTTCTTCCAGTTTTGGGGGTGATGCCATTCTTGTTTGGGGTATTTTTTAAGGTTTTTGTGGTCTCTGTTTGGTTTTGTTGGGTTCTCGTTGGTCATCGTGTTGGAAAAGGGTAAATTGTGGTTTTTGGAGAACATCAGGTAGGTTTAGGGTGTCTTTGGGGTGGATCTATGGTTTTGGGGGTTTTCTTCCAGTTTTGGGGGTGATGCCATTCTTGTTTGGGGTATTTTTTAAGGTTTTTGTGGTCTCTGTTTGGTTTTGTTGGGTTCTCGTTGGTCATCGTGTTGGAAAAGGGTAAATTGTGGGTTTTGGAGAACATCAGGTAGGTTTAGGGTGGTTTTGGGGTGGATCTATGGTTTTGGCGTATTTTCTTCCAGTTTTGGGGGTGATGCCGATATTTTTTGTGGTGTTTTTTACGTGTTTTGGGGTCTCCATTAGGTTTTGTTGGGTTCTTGTTTGTCATTATGTTAAATAGGAGTGGATTGTGGGTTTTGGAGAACATCAGGTAGGTATAGGGTGGTTTTGGGGTGGATCTATGGTTTTGGGGGATTTTCTTCCAGTTTTGGTGGTGATGCCGTTCTTGGTTGGGTGGTTTTTGACGTTTTTTGGGGTCTCTGTTGGGTTCTGTTGGGTTCTCGTTGGTCATCGTGTTGGAAAAGGGTAAATTGTGGTTTTTGGAGAACATCAGGTAGGTTTAGGGTGTCTTTGGGGTGGATCTATGGTTTTGGGGGTTTTCTTCCAGTTTTGGGGGTGATGCCATTCTTGTTTGGGGTATTTTTTAAGGTTTTTGTGGTCTCTGTTTGGTTTTGTTGGGTTCTCGTTCGTCATCATCGTGGAGAAGTGTAAATTGTGGGTTTTGGAGAACTTCAGGTAGGTTTAGGGGGAGTTTTCGCGTGGATTCATGGTATTTGGGGTTTTCTTCTTTTTGGGGGAGTGATCCTCTCCTTTCTTCGGGTGATTTTGAAGTGTTTTGGGGTTTCTGTTGCGTTTCGTTGAATTCCTAATGTGTTTTATGGTGGTTTGGAGTGTGCTTTGGGATTAGGAGAACATCAGGTAGGTTTAGGGTGTCTTTGGGGTGGATCTATGGTCTTTGGGGTTTTCTTCTATTTTTTGGCGTGATCCTGTTCTTTTTTGGGGTGTATTTGAAGTGTTTTGGGGTCTCCGTTGGGTTTTGTTTGGTTCTCGTTGGTCATCATGGTGGAAAAGGGTAAATTGTGGGTTTTGGAGAAGATCAGGTAGGTTTAGGGTGGTTTTGGGGTGGATCTATGGTTTTGGGGGATTTTCTTCCAGTTTTGGTGGTGATCCTTTTCTTGTTTGGGGTGTTTTTGACGTGTTTTGGTGTGTCCATTAGGTTTTGTTGGGTTCTTGTTTGTCATTATGTTAAATAGGTGTGGATTGTGGTTTTTGGAGAACATCAGGTAGGTTTAGGGTGTCTTTGGGGTGGATCTATGGTTTTGGGGGATTTTCTTCCAGTTTTGGTGGTGATGCCGTTCTTGTTTGGGGTGTTTTTGACGTTTTTTGGGATCTCTGTTGGGTTCTGTTGGGTTCTCGTTGGTCATCGTGTTGGAAAAGGGTAAATTGTGGGTTTTGGAGAACATCAGGTAGGTTTAGGGTGTCTTTGGGGTGGATCTATGGTTTTGGGGGATTTTCTTCCAGTTTTGGGGGTGATGCCGTTCTTGTTTGGGGTGTTTTTGACGTTTTTTGGGATCTCTGTTGGGTTCTGTTGGGTTCTCGTTGGTCATCGTGATGGAAAAGGGTAAATTGTGGGTTTTGGAGAAGATCAGGTAGGTTTAGGGTGTCTTTGGGGTGGATCTATGTTTTTGGGGGATTTTCTTCCAGTTTTGGGGGTGATGCCGTTCTTGTTTGGGGTGTTTTTGACGTTTTTTGGGGTCTCCGTTGGGTTTTGTTGGGTTCTCGTTGGTTATCATGGTGGAAAAGGGTAAATTGTGGATTTTGGAGAACATCAGGTAGGTTTAGGGTGGTTTTGGGGTGGATCTATGGTTTTGGGGGATTTTCTTCCAGTTTTGGTGGTGATGCCGTTCTTGTTTGTGGTGTTTTTTACGTGTTTTGGGGTCTCCATTAGGTTTTGTTGGGTTCTTGTTTGTCATTATGTTAAATAGGAGTGGATTGTGGGTTTTGGAGAACATCAGGTAGGTATAGGGTGGTTTTGGGGTGGATCTATGGTTTTGGGGGATTTTCTTCCAGTTTTGGTGATGATGCCGTTCTTGGTTGGGTGGTTTTTGACGTTTTTTGGGGTCTCTGTTGGGTTCTGTTGGGTTCTCGTTGGTCATCGTGTTGGAAAAGGGTAAATTGTGGTTTTTGGAGAACATCAGGTAGGTTTAGGGTGTCTTTGGGGTGGATCTATGGTTTTGGCGTATTTTCTTCCAGTTTTGGGGGTGATGCCATTCTTGTTTGGGGTATTTTTTAAGGTTTTTGTGGTCTCTGTTTGGTTTTGTTGGGTTCTCGTTGGTCATCGTGTTGTAAAAGTGTAAATTGTGGGTTTTGGAGAACTTCAGGTAGGTTTAGGGGGAGTTTTCGCGTGGATTCATGGTATTTGGGGTTTTCTTCTTTTTGGGGGAGTGATCCTCTCCTTTCTTCGGGTGATTTTGAAGTGTTTTGGGGTTTCCGTTGCGTTTCGTTGAATTCCTAATGTGTTTTATGGTGGTTTGGAGTGTGCTTTGGGATTAGGAGAACATCAGGTAGGTTTAGGGTGTCTTTGGGGTGGATCTATGGTATTTGGGGTTTTCTTCTATTTTTTGCGTGATCCTGTTCTTTTTTGGGGTGTATTTGAAGTGTTTTGGGGTCTCCGTTGGGTTTTGTTTGGTTCTCGTTGGTCATCATGGTGGAAAAGGGTAAATTGTGGGTTTTGGAGAACATCAGGTAGGTTTAGGGTGGTTTTGGGGTGGATCTATGGTTTTGGGGGATTTTCTTCCAGTTTTGGTGGTGATCCTTTTCTTGTTTGGGGTGTTTTTGACGTGTTTTGGTGTCTCCATTAGGTTTTGTTGGGTTCTTGTTTGTCATTATGTTAAAAAGGTGTGGATTGTGGTTTTTGGAGAACATCAGGTAGGTTTAGGGTGTCTTTGGGGTGGATCTATGGTTTTGGTGTATTTTCTTCCAGTTTTGGGGGTGATGCCGTTCTTGTTTGGGGTGTTTTTGACGTTTTTTGGGATCTCTGTTGGGTTCTGTTGGCTTCTCGTTGGTCATCGTGTGTGAAAAGGGTAAATTGTGGGTTTTGGAGACGATCAGGTAGGTTTAGGGTGTCTTTGGGGTGGATCTATGGTTTTGGGGGATTTTCTTCCAGTTTTGGTGGTGATGCCGTTCTTGTTTGGGGTGTTTTTGACGTTTTTTGGGGTCTCCGTTGGGTTTTGTTGGGTTCTCGTTGGTTATCATGGTGGAAAAGGGTAAATTGTGGTTTTTGGAGAACATCAGGTAGGTTTAGGGTGGTTTTGGGGTGGATCTATGGTTTTGGCGTATTTTCTTCCAGTTTTGGGGGTGATGCCGATATTTTTTGGGGTGTTTTTTACGTGTTTTGGGGTCTCCATTAGGTTTTGTTGGGTTCTTGTTTGTCATTATGTTAAATAGGAGTGGATTGTGGGTTTTGGAGAACATCAGGTAGGTATAGGGTGGTTTTGGGGTGGATCTATGGTTTTGGGGGATTTTCTTCCAGTTTTGGTGGTGATGCCGTTCTTGGTTGGGTGGTTTTTGACGTTTTTTGGGGTCTCTGTTGGGTTCTGTTGGGTTCTCGTTGGTCATCGTGTTGGAAAAGGGTAAATTGTGGTTTTTGGAGAACATCAGGTAGGTTTAGGGTGTCTTTGGGGTGGATCTATGGTTTTGGCGTATTTTCTTCCAGTTTTGGGGGTGATGCCATTCTTGTTTGGGGTATTTTTTAAGGTTTTTGTGGTCTCTGTTTGGTTTTGTTGGGTTCTCGTTGGTCATCGTGTTGTAAAAGTGTAAATTGTGGGTTTTGGAGAACTTCAGGTAGGTTTAGGGGGAGTTTTCGCGTGGATTCATGGTATTTGGGGTTTTCTTCTTTTTGGGGGAGTGATCCTCTCCTTTCTTCGGGTGATTTTGAAGTGTTTTGGGGTTTCCGTTGCGTTTCGTTGAATTCCTAATGTGTTTTATGGTGGTTTGGAGTGTGCTTTGGGATTAGGAGAACATCAGGTAGGTTTAGGGTGTCTTTGGGGTGGATCTATGGTATTTGGGGTTTTCTTCTATTTTTTGGCGTGATCCTGTTCTTTTTTGGGGTGTATTTGAAGTGTTTTGGGGTCTCCGTTGGGTTTTGTTTGGTTCTCGTTGGTCATCATTGTGGAAAAGGGTAAATTGTGGGTTTTGGAGAACATCAGGTAGGTTTAGGGTGGTTTTGGGGTGGATCTATGGTTTTGGGGGATTTTCTTCCAGTTTTGGTGGTGATCCTTTTCTTGTTTGGGGTGTTTTTGACGTGTTTTGGTGTCTCCATTAGGTTTTGTTGGGTTCTTGTTTGTCATTATGTTAAATAGGTGTGGATTGTGGTTTTTGGAGAACATCAGGTAGGTTTAGGGTGTCTTTGGGGTGGATCTATGGTTTTGGGGGATTTTCTTCCAGTTTTGGTGGTGATCCTTTTCTTGTTTGGGGTGTTTTTGACGTTTTTTGGGATCTCTGTTGGGTTCTGTTGGGTTCTCGTTGGTCATCGTGTTGGAAAAGGGTAAATTGTGGGTTTTGGAGAACATCAGGTAGGTTTAGGGTGTCTTTGGGGTGGATCTATGGTTTTGGGGGATTTTCTTCCAGTTTTGGGGGTGATGCCGTTCTTGTTTGGGGTGTTTTTGACGTTTTTTGGGATCTCTGTTGGGTTCTGTTGGGTTCTCGTTGGTCATCGTGTTGGAAAAGTGTAAATTGTGGGTTTTGGAGAACATCAGGTAGGTTTAGGGTGTCTTTGGGGTGGATCTATGGTTTTGGGGGATTTTCTTCCAGTTTTGGGGGTGATGCCGTTCTTGTTTGGGGTGTTTTTGACGTTTTTTGGGGTCTCCGTTGGGTTTTGTTGGGTTCTCGTTGGTTATCATGGTGGAAAAGTGTAAATTGTGGATTTTGGAGAACATCAGGTAGGTTTAGGGTGGTTTTGGGGTGGATCTATGGTTTTGGCGTATTTTCTTCCAGTTTTGGGGGTGATGCCGATATTTTTTGTGGTGTTTTTTACGTGTTTTGGGGTCTCCATTAGGTTTTGTTGGGTTCTTGTTTGTCATTATGTTAAATAGGAGTGGATTGTGGGTTTTGGAGAACATCAGGTAGTTTTAGGGTGGTTTTGGGGTGGATCTATGGTTTTGGGGGATTTTCTTCCAGTTTTGGTGGTGATGCCGTTCTTGTTTGGGGTGTTTTTGACGTTTTTTGGGGTCTCTGTTGGGTTCTGTTGGGTTCTCGTTGGTCATCGTGTTGGAAAAGGGTAAATTGTGGTTTTTGGAGAACATCAGGTAGGTTTAGGGTGTCTTTGGGGTGGATCTATGGTTTTGGGGGTTTTCTTCCAGTTTTGGGGGTGATGCCATTCTTGTTTGGGGTATTTTTTAAGGTTTTTGTGGTCTCTGTTTGGTTTTGTTGGGTTCTCGTTCGTCATCATCGTGGAGAAGTGTAAATTGTGGGTTTTGGAGAACTTCAGGTAGGTTTAGGGGGAGTTTTCGCGTGGATTCATGGTATTTGGGGTTTTCTTCTTTTTGGGGGAGTGATCCTCTCCTTTCTTCGGGTGATTTTGAAGTGTTTTGGGGTTTCCGTTGCGTTTCGTTGAATTCCTAATGTGTTTTATGGTGGTTTGGAGTGTGCTTTGGGATTAGGAGAACATCAGGTAGGTTTAGGGTGGTTTTGGGGTGGATCTATGGTTTTGGCGTATTTTCTTCCAGTTTTGGTGTTGATGCCGTTCTTGTTTGGGGTGTTTTTGACGTTTTTTGGGGTCTCCATTGGATTTTGTTGGGTTCTCGTTGGTTATCATGGTGGAAAAGGGTAAATTGTGGGTTTTGGAGAACATCAGGTAGGTTTAGGGTGGTTTTGGGGTGGATCTATGGTTTTGGTGTATTTTCTTCCAGTTTTGGGGGTGATGCCGATATTTTTTGGGGTGTTTTTGACGTGTTTTGGGGTCTCCATTAGGTTTTGTTGGGTTCTTGTTTGTCATTATGTTAAATAGGAGTGGATTGTGGGTTTTGGAGAACATCAGGTAGTTTTAGGGTGGTTTTGGGGTGGATCTATGGTTTTGGGGGATTTTCTTCCAGTTTTGGTGGTGATGCCGTTCTTGTTTGGGGTGTTTTTGACGTTTTTTGGGATCTCTGTTGGGTTCTGTTGGCTTCTCGTTGGTCATCGTGTTGGAAAAGGGTAAATTGTGGTTTTTGGAGAACATCAGGTAGGTTTAGGGTGTCTTTGGGGTGGATCTTTGGTATTTGGGGTTTTCTTCCAGTTTTGGGGGTGATGCCGTTCTTGTTTGTGGTGTTTTTGACGTTTTTTGGGGTCTCCGTTGGGTTTTGTTGGGTTCTCGTTGGTTATCATGGTGGAAAAGGGTAAATTGTGGGTTTTGGAGAACATCAGGTAGGTTTAGGGTGTCTTTGGGGTGGATCTATGGTTTTGGGGGATTTTCTTCCAGTTTTGGGGGTGATGCCGTTCTTGTTTGGGGTGTTTTTGACGTTTTTTGGGGTCTCTGTTGGGTTTTGTTGGGTTCTCGTTGGTCATCGTGTTGGAAAAGGGTAAATTGTGGATTTTGGAGAAGATCAGGTAGGTTTAGCGTGTCTTTGGGGTGGATCTATGGTTTTGGGGGTTTTCTTCCAGTTTTGGGGGTGATGCCATTCTTGTTTGCGGTATTTTTTAAGGTTTTTGTGGTCTCTGTTTGTTTTTGTTGGGTTCTCGTTGGTCATCGTGTTGTAGAAGTGTAAATTTTGGGTTTTGGAGAACTTCAGGTAGGTTTAGGGGGAGTTTTCGCGTGGATTCATGGTATTTGGGGTTTTCTTCTTTTTGGGGAGTGATCCTCTCCTTTCTTCGGGTGATTTTGAAGTGTTTTGGGGTTTCCGTTGCGTTTCGTTGAATTCCTAATGTGTTTTATGGTGGTTTGGAGTGTGCTTTGGGATTAGGAGAACATCAGGTAGGTTTAGGGTGTCTTTGGGGTGGATCTATGTTATTTGGGGTTTTCTTCTATTTTTTGGCGTGATCCTGTTCTTTTTTGGGGTGTATTTGAAGTGTTTTGGGGTCTCCGTTGGGTTTTGTTTGGTTCTCGTTGGTCATCATGGTGGAAAAGGGTAAATTGTGGGTTTTGGAGAAGATCAGGTAGGTTTAGGGTGGTTTTGGGGTGGATCTATGGTTTTGGGGGATTTTCTTCCAGTTTTGGTGGTGATCCTTTTCTTGTTTGGGGTGTTTTTGACGTGTTTTGGTGTGTCCATTAGGTTTTGTTGGGTTCTTGTTTGTCATTATGTTAAATAGGTGTGGATTGTGGTTTTTGGAGAACATCAGGTAGGTTTAGGGTGTCTTTGGGGTGGATCTATGGTTTTGGGGGATTTTCTTCCAGTTTTGGGGGTGATGCCGTTCTTGTTTGGGGTGTTTTTGACGTTTTTTGGGATCTCTGTTGGGTTCTGTTGGGTTCTCGTTGGTCATCGTGTTGGAAAAGTGTAAATTGTGGGTTTTGGAGAACATCAGGTAGGTTTAGGGTGTCTTTGGGGTGGATCTATGGTTTTGGGGGATTTTCTTCCAGTTTTGGGGGTGATGCCGTTCTTGTTTGGGGTGTTTTTGACGTGTTTTGGGGTCTCCGTTGGGTTTTGTTGGGTTCTCGTTGGTTATCATGGTGGAAAAGTGTAAATTGTGGATTTTGGAGAACATCAGGTAGGTTTAGGGTGGTTTTGGGGTGGATCTATGGTTTTGGCGTATTTTCTTCCAGTTTTGGGGGTGATGCCGATATTTTTTGTGGTGTTTTTTACGTGTTTTGGGGTCTCCATTAGGTTTTGTTGGGTTCTTGTTTGTCATTATGTTAAATAGGAGTGGATTGTGGGTTTTGGAGAACATCAGGTAGTTTTAGGGTGGTTTTGGGGTGGATCTATGGTTTTGGGGGATTTTCTTCCAGTTTTGGTGGTGATGCCGTTCTTGTTTGGGGTGTTTTTGACGTTTTTTGTGGTCTCTGTTGGGTTCTGTTGGGTTCTCGTTGGTCATCGTGTTGGAAAAGGGTAAATTGTGGTTTTTGGAGAAGATCAGGTAGGTTTAGGGTGTCTTTGGGGTGGATCTATGGTTTTGGGGGTTTTCTTCCAGTTTTGGGGGTGATGCCATTCTTGTTTGGGGTATTTTTTAAGGTTTTTGTGGTCTCTGTTTGGTTTTGTTGGGTTCTTGTTCGTCATCATCGTGGAGAAGTGTAAATTGTGGGTTTTGGAGAACTTCAGGTAGGTTTAGGGGGAGTTTTCGCGTGGATTCATGGTATTTGGGGTTTTCTTCTTTTTGGGGGAGTGATCCTCTCCTTTCTTCGGGTGATTTTGAAGTGTTTTGGGGTTTCCGTTGCGTTTCGTTGAATTCCTAATGTGTTTTATGGTGGTTTGGAGTGTGCTTTGGGATTAGGAGAACATCAGGTAGGTTTAGGGTGTCTTTGGGGTGGATCTATGGTATTTGGGGTTTTCTTCTATTTTTTGGCGTGATCCTGTTCTTTTTTGGGGTGTATTTGAAGTGTTTTGGGGTCTCCGTTGGGTTTTGTTTGGTTCTCGTTGGTCATCATGGTGGAAAAGGGTAAATTGTGGGTTTTGGAGAACATCAGGTAGGTTTAGGGTGGTTTTGGGGTGGATCTATGGTTTTGGGGGATTTTCTTCCAGTTTTGGTGGTGATCCTTTTCTTGTTTGGGGTGTTTTTGACGTGTTTTGGTGTGTCTATTAGGTTTTGTTGGGTTCTTGTTTGTCATTATGTTAAATAGGTGTGGATTGTGGTTTTTGGAGAACATCAGGTAGGTTTAGGGTGTCTTTGGGGTGGATCTATGGTTTTGGGGGATTTTCTTCCAGTTTTGGTGGTGATGCCGTTCTTGTTTGGGGTGTTTTTGACGTTTTTTGGGATCTCTGTTGGGTTCTGTTGGGTTCTCGTTGGTCATCGTGTTGGAAAAGGGTAAATTGTGGGTTTTGGAGAACATCAGGTAGGTTTAGGGTGTCTTTGGGGTGGATCTATGGTTTTGGGGGATTTTCTTCCAGTTTTGGTGGTGATGCCGTTCTTGTTTGGGGTGTTTTTGACGTTTTTTGGGATCTCTGTTGGGTTCTGTTGGCTTCTCGTTGGTCATCGTGTTGGAAAAGTGTAAATTGTGGGTTTTGGAGAAGATCAGGTAGGTTTAGGGTGTCTTTGGGGTGGATCTATGTTTTTGGGGGATTTTCTTCCAGTTTTGGGGGTGATGCCGTTCTTGTTTGGGGTGTTTTTGACGTTTTTTGGGGTCTCCGTTGGGTTTTGTTGGGTTCTCGTTGGTTATCATGGTGGAAAAGGGTAAATTGTGGATTTTGGAGAAGATCAGGTAGGTTTAGGGTGGTTTTGGGGTGGATCTATGGTTTTGGCGTATTTTCTTCCAATTTTGGGTGTGATGCCGATATTTGTTGTGGTGTTTTTTACGTGTTTTGGGGTCTCCATTAGGTTTTGTTGGGTTCTTGTTTGTCATTGTGTTAATAGGAGTGGATTGTGGGTTTTGGAGAACATCAGGTAGGTTTAGGGTGGTTTTGGGGTGGATCTATGGTTTTGGGGGATTTTCTTCCAGTTTTGGTGGTGATGCCGTTCTTGTTTGGGTGTTTTTGACGTTTTTGGGGTCTCTGTTGGGTTCTGTTGGGTTCTCGTTGGTCATCGTGTTGGAAAAGGGTAAATTGTGGTTTTTGGAGAAGATCAGGTAGGTTTAGGGTGGTTTTGGGGTGGATCTATGGTTTTGGGGGTTTTCTTCCAGTTTTGGGGGTGATGCCATTCTTGTTTGGGGTATTTTTTAAGGTTTTTGTGGTCTCTGTTTGGTTTTGTTGGGTTCTCGTTCGTCATCGTGTTGTAAAAGTGTAAATTGTGGGTTTTGGAGAACTTCAGGTAGGTTTAGGGGGAGTTTTCGCGTGGATTCATGGTATTTGGGGTTTTCTTCTTTTTGGGGGAGTGATCCTCTCCTTTCTTCGGGTGATTTTGAAGTGTTTTGGGGTTTCCGTTGCGTTTCGTTGAATTCCTAATGTGTTTTATGGTGGTTTGGAGTGTGCTTTGGGATTAGGAGAACATCAGGTAGGTTTAGGGTGTCTTTGGGGTGGATCTATGGTATTTGGGGTTTTCTTCTATTTTTTGGCGTGATCCTGTTCTTTTTTGGGGTGTATTTGAAGTGTTTTGGGGTCTCCGTTGGGTTTTGTTTGGTTCTCGTTGGTCATCATGGTGGAAAAGGGTAAATTGTGGGTTTTGGAGAAGATCAGGTAGGTTTAGGGTGGTTTTGGGGTGGATCTATGGTTTTGGTGTATTTTCTTCCAGTTTTGGTGGTGATCGTTTTTATTGTTTGGGGTGTTTTTGACGTGTTTTGGTGTGTCCATTAGGTTTTGTTGGGTTCTTGTTTGTCATTATGTTAAATAGGTGTGGATTGTGGTTTTTGGAGAAGATCAGGTAGGTTTAGGGTGTCTTTGGGGTGGATCTATGGTTTTGGGGGATTTTCTTCCAGTTTTGGTGGTGATGCCGTTCTTGTTTGGGGTGTTTTTGACGTTTTTTGGGGTCTCCGTTGGGTTCTGTTGGGTTCTCGTTGGTCATCGTGTTGGAAAAGGGTAAATTGTGGGTTTTGGAGAACATCAGGTAGGTTTAGGGTGTCTTTGGGGTGGATCTATGGTTTTGGGGGATTTTCTTCCAGTTTTGGGGGTGATGCCGTTCTTGTTTGGGGTGTTTTTGACGTTTTTTGGGGTCTCCGTTGGGTTTTGTTGGGTTCTCGTTGGTTATCATGGTGGAAAAGGGTAAATTGTGGATTTTGGAGAACATCAGGTAGGTTTAGGGTGGTTTTGGGGTGGATCTATGGTTTTGGGGGATTTTCTTCCAGTTTTGGGGGTGATGCCGATATTTTTTGGGGTGTTTTTTACGTGTTTTGGGGTCTCCATTAGGTTTTGTTGGGTTCTTGTTTGTCATTATGTTAAATAGGAGTGGATTGTGGGTTTTGGAGAACATCAGGTAGTTTTAGGGTGGTTTTGGGGTGGATCTATGGTTTTGGCGTATTTTCTTCCAGTTTTGGGGGTGATGCCGTTCTTGGTTGGGTGGTTTTTGACGTTTTTTGGGGTCTCTGTTGGGTTCTGTTGGGTTCTCGTTGGTCATCGTGTTGGAAAAGGGTAAATTGTGGTTTTTGGAGAAGATCAGGTAGGTTTAGGGTGTCTTTGGGGTGGATCTATGGTTTTGGGGATTTTCTTCCAGTTTTGGGGGTGATGCCGTTCTTGTTTGGGGTATTTTTTAAGGTTTTTGTGGTCTCTGTTTGGTTTTGTTGGGTTCTCGTTGGTCATCGTGTTGGAAAAGGGTAAATTGTGGTTTTTGGAGAAGATCAGGTAGGTTTAGGGTGTCTTTGGGGTGGATCTATGGTTTTGGGGGTTTTCTTCCAGTTTTGGGGGTGATGCCATTCTTGTTTGGGGTATTTTTTAAGGTTTTTGTGGTCTCTGTTTGGTTTTGTTGGGTTCTCGTTCGTCATCATCGTGGAGAAGTGTAAATTGTGGGTTTTGGAGAACTTCAGGTAGGTTTAGGGGGAGTTTTCGCGTGGATTCATGGTATTTGGGGTTTTCTTCTTTTTGGGGGAGTGATCCTCTCCTTTCTTCGGGTGATTTTGAAGTGTTTTGGGGTTTCCGTTGCGTTTCGTTGAATTCCTAATGTGTTTTATGGTGGTTTGGAGTGTGCTTTGGGATTAGGAGAACATCAGGTAGGTTTAGGGTGTCTTTGGGGTGGATCTATGGTATTTGGGGTTTTCTTCTATTTTTTGGCGTGATCCTGTTCTTTTTTGGGGTGTATTTGAAGTGTTTTGGGGTCTCCGTTGGGTTTTGTTTGGTTCTCGTTGGTCATCATGGTGGAAAAGGGTAAATTGTGGGTTTTGGAGAACATCAGGTAGGTTTAGGGTGGTTTTGGGGTGGATCTATGGTTTTGGGGGATTTTCTTCCAGTTTTGGTGGTGATCCTTTTCTTGTTTGGGGTGTTTTTGACGTGTTTTGGTGTCTCCATTAGGTTTTGTTGGGTTCTTGTTTGTCATTATGTTAAATAGGTGTGGATTGTGGTTTTTGGAGAAGATCAGGTAGGTTTAGGGTGGTTTTGGGGTGGATCTATGGTTTTGGGGGATTTTCTTCCAGTTTTGGGGGTGATGCCGTTCTTGTTTGGGGTGTTTTTGACGTTTTTTGGGATCTCCGTTGGGTTTTGTTGGGTTCTCGTTGGTTATCATGGTGGAAAAGGGTAAATTGTGGATTTTGGAGAAGATCAGGTAGGTTTAGGGTGGTTTTGGGGTGGATCTATGGTTTTGGCGTATTTTCTTCCAGTTTTGGGGGTGATGCCGATATTTTTTGTGGTGTTTTTTACGTGTTTTGGGGTCTCCATTAGGTTTTGTTGGGTTCTTGTTTGTCATTATGTTAAATAGGAGTGGATTGTGGTTTTTGGAGAACATCAGGTAGGTATAGGGTGGTTTTGGGGTGGATCTATGGTTTTGGGGGATTTTCTTCCAGTTTTGGTGGTGATGCCGTTCTTGGTTGGGTGGTTTTTGACGTTTTTTGGTGTCTCTGTTGGGTTCTGTTGGGTTCTCGTTGGTCATCGTGTTGGAAAAGGGTAAATTGTGGTTTTTGGAGAAGATCAGGTAGGTTTAGGGTTGTTTTGGGGTGGATCTATGGTTTTGGGGGTTTTCTTCCAGTTTTGGGGGTGATGCCATTCTTGTTTGGGGTATTTTTTAAGGTTTTTGTGGTCTCTGTTTGGTTTTGTTGGGTTCTCGTTCGTCATCATCGTGGAGAAGTGTAAATTGTGGGTTTTGGAGAACTTCAGGTAGGTTTAGGGGGAGTTTTCGCGTGGATTCATGGTATTTGGGGTTTTCTTCTTTTTGGGGGAGTGATCCTCTCCTTTCTTCGGGTGATTTTGAAGTGTTTTGGGGTTTCCGTTGCGTTTCGTTGAATTCCTAATGTGTTTTATGGTGGTTTGGAGTGTGCTTTGGGATTAGGAGAACATCAGGTAGGTTTAGGGTGTCTTTGGGGTGGATCTATGGTATTTGGGGTTTTCTTCTATTTTTTGGCGTGATCCTGTTCTTTTTTGGGGTGTATTTGAAGTGTTTTGGGGTCTCCGTTGGGTTTTGTTTGGTTCTCGTTGGTCATCATGGTGGAAAAGGGTAAATTGTGGGTTTTGGAGAACATCAGGTAGGTTTAGGGTGGTTTTGGGGTGGATCTATGGTTTTGGTGTATTTTCTTCCAGTTTTGGTGGTGATCGTTTTATTGTTTGGGGTGTTTTTGACGTGTTTTGGTGTGTCCATTAGGTTTTGTTGGGTTCTTGTTTGTCATTATGTTAAATAGGTGTGGATTGTGGTTTTTGGAGAACATCAGGTAGGTTTAGGGTGTCTTTGGGGTGGATCTATGGTTTTTGGGGATTTTCTTCCAGTTTTGGTGGTGATGCCGTTCTTGTTTGGGGTGTTTTTGAGGTTTTTTGGGATCTCTGTTGGGTTCTGTTGGGTTCTCGTTGGTCATCGTGTTGGAAAAGGGTAAATTGTGGTTTTTGGAGAACATCAGGTAGGTTTAGGGTGTCTTTGGGGTGGATCTATGGTTTTGGGGGTTTTCTTCCAGTTTTGGGGGTGATGCCATTCTTGTTTGGGGTATTTTTTAAGGTTTTTGTGGTCTCTGTTTGGTTTTGTTGGGTTCTCGTTGGTCATCGTGTTGTAAAAGTGTAAATTGTGGGTTTTGGAGAACTTCAGGTAGGTTTAGGGGGAGTTTTCGCGTGGATTCATGGTATTTGGGTTTTTCTTCTTTTTGGGGGAGTGATCCTCTCCTTTCTTCGGGTGATTTTGAAGTGTTTTGGGGTTTTCGTTGCGTTTCGTTGAATTCCTAATGTGTTTTATGGTGGTTTGGAGTGTGCTTTGGGATTAGGAGAACATCAGGTAGGTTTAGGGTGTCTTTGGGGTGGATCTATGGTATTTGGGGTTTTCTTCTAATTTTTGGCGTGATCCTGTTCTTTTTTGGGGTGTATTTGAAGTGTTTTGTGGTCTCCGTTGGGTTTTGTTTGGTTCTCGTTGGTCATCATGGTGGAAAAGTGTAAATTGTGGTTTTTGGAGAACATCAGGTAGGTTTAGGGTGGTTTTGGGGTGGATCTATGGTTTGGGGGAATTTTCTTCCAGTTTTGGTGGTGATCCTTTTCTTGTTTGGGGTGTTTTTGACGTGTTTTGGTGTCTCCATTAGGTTTTGTTGGGTTCTTGTTTGTCATTATGTTATATAGGTGTGGATTGTGGTTTTTGGAGAACATCAGGTAGGTTTAGGGTGTCTTTGGGGTGGATCTATGGTTTTGGGGGATTTTCTTCCAGTTTTGGTGGTGATGCCGTTCTTGTTTGGGGTGTTTTTGACGTTTTTTGGGGTCTCTGTTGGGTTCTGTTGGGTTCTCGTTGGTCATCGTGTTGGAAAAGGGTAAATTGTGGGTTTTGGAGAAGATCAGGTAGGTTTAGGGTGTCTTTGGGGTGGATCTATGGTTTTGGGGGATTTTCTTCCAGTTTTGGGGGTGATGCCGTTCTTGTTTGGGGTGTTTTTGACGTTTTTTGGGATCTCTGTTGGGTTCTGTTGGCTTCTCGTTGGTCATCGTGTTGGAAAAGGGTAAATTGTGGGTTTTGGAGAAGATCAGGTAGGTTTAGGGTGTCTTGGGGGTGGATCTATGGTTTTGGGGATTTTCTTCCAGTTTTGGGGGTGATGCCGTTCTTGTTTGGGGTGTTTTTGACGTTTTTTGTGGTCTCCGTTGGGTTTTGTTGGGTTCTCGTTGGTTATCATGGTGGAAAAGGGTAAATTGTGGATTTGGAGAAGATCAGGTAGGTTTAGGGTGGTTTTGGGGTGGATCTATGGTTTTGGCGTATTTTCTTCCAGTTTTGGGGGTGATGCCGATATTTTTGGGGTGTTTTTTACGTGTTTTGGGGTCTCCATTAGTTTTGTTGGGTTCTTGTTTGTCATTATGTTAAATAGGAGTGGATTGTGGGTTTTGGAGAACATCAGGTAGGTTTAGGGTGGTTTTGGGGTGGATCTATGGTTTTGGGGGATTTCTTCCAGTTTTGGTGGTGATGCCGTTCTTGTTTGGGGTGTTTTTGACGTTTTTTGGGGTCTCTGTTGGGTTCTGTTGGGTTCTCGTTGGTCATCGTGTTGGAAAAGGGTAAATTGTGGTTTTGGAGAAGATCAGGTAGGTTTAGGGTGTCTTTGGGGTGGATCTATGGTTTTGGGGGTTTTCTTCCAGTTTGGGGGGTGATGCCATTCTTGTTTGGGGTATTTTTTAAGGTTTTTGTGGTCTCTGTTTGGTTTTGTTGGGTTCTCGTTCGTCATCATCGTGGAGAAGTGTAAATTGTGGGTTTTGGAGAACTTCAGGTAGGTTTAGGGGGAGTTTTCGCGTGGATTCATGGTATTTGGGGTTTTCTTCTTTTTGGGGAGTGATCCTCTCCTTTCTTCGGGTGATTTTGAAGTGTTTTGGGGTTTCCCGTTGCGTTTCGTTGAATTCCTAATGTGTTTATGGTGGTTTGGAGTTTGCTTTGGGATTAGGAGAACATCAGAGTAGGTTTAGGGTGTCTTTGGGGTGGATCTATGGTATTTGGGGTTTTCTTCTATTTTTTGGCGTGATCCTGTTCTTTTTTGGGGTGTATTTGAAGTGTTTTGGGGTCTCCGTTGGGTTTTGTTTGGTTCTCGTTGGTCATCATGGTGGAAAAGGGTAATTGTGGGTTTTGGAGAAGATCAGGTAGGTTTAGGGTGGTTTTGGGGTGGATCTATGGTTTTGGGGGATTTTCTTCCAGTTTTGGTGGTGATCCTTTTCTTGTTTGGGGTGTTTTTTGACGTGTTTTGGTGTGTCCATTAGGTTTGTTGGGTTCTTGTTTGTCATTATGTTAAATAGGTGTGGATTGTGGTTTTTGGAGAAGATCAGGTAGGTTTAGGGTGTCTTTGGGGTGGATCTATGGTTTTGGGGGATTTTCTTCCAGTTTTGGGGGTGATGCCGTTCTTGTTTGGGGTGTTTTTGACGTTTTTTGGGATCTCCGTTGGGTTTTGTGGGTTCTCGTTGGTTATCATGGTGGAAAAGGGTAAATTGTGGATTTTGGAGAAGATCAGGTAGGTTTAGGGTGGTTTTGGGGTGGATCTATGGTTTTGGCGTATTTTCTTCCAGTTTTGGGGGTGATGCCGATATTTTTTGTGGTGTTTTTTACGTGTTTTGGGGTCTCCATTAGGTTTTGTTGGGTTCTTGTTTGTCATTATGTTAAATAGGAGTGGATTGTGGGTTTGGAGAACATCAGGTAGGTATAGGGTGGTTTTGGGGTGGATCTATGGTTTTGGGGGATTTTCTTCCAGTTTTGGTGGTGATGCCGTTCTTGGTTGGGTGGTTTTTGACGTTTTTTGGTGTCTCTGTTGGGTTCTGTTGGGTTCTCGTTGGTCATCGTGTTGGAAAAGGGTAAATTGTGGTTTTTGGAGAACATCAGGTAGGTTTAGGGTGTCTTTGGGGTGGATCTATGGTTTTGGGGGTTTTCTTCCAGTTTTGGGGGTGATGCCATTCTTGTTTGGGGTATTTTTTAAGGTTTTTGTGGTCTCTGTTTGGTTTTGTTGGGTTCTCGTTCGTCATCATCGTGGAGAAGTGTAAATTGTGGGTTTTGGAGAACTTCAGGTAGGTTTAGGGGGAGTTTTCGCGTGGATTCATGGTATTTGGGGTTTTCTTCTTTTTGGGGGAGTGATCCTCTCCTTTCTTCGGGTGATTTTGAAGTGTTTTGGGGTTTCCGTTGCGTTTCGTTGAATTCCTAATGTGTTTTATGGTGGTTTGGAGTGTGCTTTGGGATTAGGAGAACATCAGGTAGGTTTAGGGTGTCTTTGGGGTGGATCTATGGTATTTGGGGTTTTCTTCTATTTTTTGGCGTGATCCTGTTCTTTTTTGGGGTGTATTTGAAGTGTTTTGGGGTCTCCGTTGGGTTTTGTTTGGTTCTCGTTGGTCATCATGGTGGAAAAGGGTAAATTGTGGGTTTTGGAGAACATCAGGTAGGTTTAGGGTGGTTTTGGGGTGGATCTATGGTTTTGGTGTATTTTCTTCCAGTTTTGGTGGTGATCGTTTTATTGTTTGGGGTGTTTTTGACGTGTTTTGGTGTCTCCATTAGGTTTTGTTGGGTTCTTGTTTGTCATTATGTTAAATAGGTGTGGATTGTGGTTTTTGGAGAAGATCAGGTAGGTTTAGGGTGTCTTTGGGGTGGATCTATGGTTTTGGGGGATTTTCTTCCAGTTTTGGTGGTGATGCCGTTCTTGTTTGGGGTGTTTTTGACGTTTTTTGGGATCTCTGTTGGGTTCTGTTGGGTTCTCGTTGGTCATCGTGTTGGAAAAGGGTAAATTGTGGTTTTTGGAGAAGATCAGGTAGGTTTAGGGTGTCTTTGGGGTGGATCTATGGTTTTGGGGGTTTTCTTCCAGTTTTGGGGGTGATGCCATTCTTGTTTGGGGTATTTTTTAAGGTTTTTGTGGTCTCTGTTTGGTTTTGTTGGGTTCTCGTTGGTCATCGTGTTGTAAAAGTGTAAATTGTGGGTTTTGGAGAACTTCAGGTAGGTTTAGGGGGAGTTTTCGCGTGGATTCATGGTATTTGGGTTTTTCTTCTTTTTGGGGGAGTGATCCTCTCCTTTCTTCGGGTGATTTTGAAGTGTTTTGGGGTTTTCGTTGCGTTTCGTTGAATTCCTAATGTGTTTTATGGTGGTTTGGAGTGTGCTTTGGGATTAGGAGAACATCAGGTAGGTTTAGGGTGTCTTTGGGGTGGATCTATGGTATTTGGGGTTTTCTTCTAATTTTTGGCGTGATCCTGTTCTTTTTTGGGGTGTATTTGAAGTGTTTTGGGGTCTCCGTTGGGTTTTGTTTGGTTCTCGTTGGTCATCATGGTGGAAAAGTGTAAATTGTGGTTTTTGGAGAACATCAGGTAGGTTTAGGGTGGTTTTGGGGTGGATCTATGGTTTTGGGGGATTTTCTTCCAGTTTTGGTGGTGATCCTTTTCTTGTTTGGGGTGTTTTTGACGTGTTTTGGTGTCTCCATTAGGTTTTGTTGGGTTCTTGTTTGTCATTATGTTATATAGGTGTGGATTGTGGTTTTTGGAGAACATCAGGTAGGTTTAGGGTGTCTTTGGGGTGGATCTATGGTTTTGGGGGATTTTCTTCCAGTTTTGGTGGTGATGCCGTTCTTGTTTGGGGTGTTTTTGACGTTTTTTGGGGTCTCTGTTGGGTTCTGTTGGGTTCTCGTTGGTCATCGTGTTGGAAAAGGGTAAATTGTGGGTTTTGGAGAAGATCAGGTAGGTTTAGGGTGTCTTTGGGGTGGATCTATGGTTTTGGGGGATTTTCTTCCAGTTTTGGGGGTGATGCCGTTCTTGTTTGGGGTGTTTTTGACGTTTTTTGGGATCTCTGTTGGGTTCTGTTGGCTTCTCGTTGGTCATCGTGTTGGAAAAGGGTAAATTGTGGGTTTTGGAGAAGATCAGGTAGGTTTAGGGTGTCTTTGGGGTGGATCTATGGTTTTGGGGGATTTTCTTCCAGTTTTGGGGGTGATGCCGTTCTTGTTTGGGGTGTTTTTGACGTTTTTTGTGGTCTCCGTTGGGTTTTGTTGGGTTCTCGTTGGTTATCATGGTGGAAAAGGGTAAATTGTGGATTTTGGAGAAGATCAGGTAGGTTTAGGGTGGTTTTGGGGTGGATCTATGGTTTTGGCGTATTTTCTTCCAGTTTTGGGGGTGATGCCGATATTTTTTGGGGTGTTTTTTACGTGTTTTGGGGTCTCCATTAGGTTTTGTTGGGTTCTTGTTTGTCATTATGTTAAATAGGAGTGGATTGTGGGTTTTGGGAGAACATCAGGTAGGTTTAGGGTGGTTTTGGGGTGGATCTATGGTTTTGGGGGATTTTCTTCCAGTTTTGGTGGTGATGCCGTTCTTGTTTGGGGTGTTTTGACGTTTTTTGGGGTCTCTGTGGGTTCTGTTGGGTTCTCGTTGGTCATCGTGTTGGAAAAGGGTAAATTGTGGTTTTTGGAGAAGATCAGGTAGGTTTAGGGTGTCTTTGGGGTGGATCTATGGTTTTGGGGGTTTTCTTCCAGTTTTGGGGGTGATGCCATTCTTGTTTGGGGTATTTTTTAAGGTTTTTGTGGTCTCTTTTTGGTTTTGTTGGGTTCTCGTTCGTCATCATCGTGGAGAAGTGTAAATTGTGGGTTTTGGAGAACTTCAGGTAGGTTTAGGGGGAGTTTTCGCGTGGATTCATGGTATTTGGGGTTTTCTTCTTTTTGGGGGAGTGATCCTCTCCTTTCTTCGGGTGATTTTGAAGTGTTTTGGGGTTTCCGTTGCGTTTCGTTGAATTCCTAATGTGTTTTATGGTGGTTTGGAGTGTGCTTTGGGATTAGGAGAACATCAGGTAGGTTTAGGGTGTCTTTGGGTGGATCTATGGTATTTGGGGTTTTCTTCTATTTTTTGGCGTGATCCTGTTCTTTTTTGGGGTGTATTTGAAGTGTTTTGCGGTCTCCGTTGGGTTTTGTTTGGTTCTCGTTGGTCATCATGGTGGAAAAGGGTAAATTGTGGGTTTTGGAGAACATCAGGTAGGTTTAGGGTGGTTTTGGGGTGGATCTATGGTTTTGGGGGATTTTCTTCCAGTTTTGGTGGTGATCCTTTTCTTGTTTGGGGTGTTTTTGACGTGTTTTGGTGTGTCCATTAGGTTTTGTTGGGTTCTTGTTTGTCATTATGTTAAATAGGTGTGGATTGTGGTTTTTGGAGAACATCAGGTAGGTTTAGGGTGTCTTTGGGGTGGATCTATGGTTTTGGGGGATTTTCTTCCAGTTTTGGTGGTGATGCCGTTCTTGTTTGGGGTGTTTTTGACGTTTTTTGGGGTCTCTGTTGGGTTCTGTTGGGTTCTCGTTGGTCATCGTGTTGGAAAAGGGTAAATTGTGGGTTTTGGAGAACATCAGGTAGGTTTAGGGTGTCTTTGGGGTGGATCTATGGTTTTGGGGGATTTTCTTCCAGTTTTGGGGGTGATGCCGTTCTTGTTTGGGGTGTTTTTGACGTTTTTTGGGATCTCTGTTGGGTTCTGTTGGCTTCTCGTTGGTCATCGTGTTGGAAAAGGGTAAATTGTGGGTTTTGGAGAAGATCAGGTAGGTTTAGGGTGTCTTTGGGGTGGATCTATGGTTTTGGGGGATTTTCTTCCAGTTTTGGGGGTGATGCCGTTCTTGTTTGGGGTGTTTTTGACGTTTTTTGTGGTCTCCGTTGGGTTTTGTTGGGTTCTCGTTGGTTATCATGGTGGAAAAGGGTAAATTGTGGATTTTGGAGAAGATCAGGTAGGTTTAGGGTGGTTTTGGGGTGGATCTATGGTTTTGGCGTATTTTCTTCCAGTTTTGGGGGTGATGCCGATATTTTTTGGGGTGTTTTTTACGTGTTTTGGGGTCTCCATTAGGTTTTGTTGGGTTCTTGTTTGTCATTATGTTAAATAGGAGTGGATTGTGGGTTTTGGAGAACATCAGGTAGGTTTAGGGTGGTTTTGGGGTGGATCTATGGTTTTGGGGGATTTTCTTCCAGTTTTGGTGGTGATGCCGTTCTTGTTTGGGGTGTTTTTGACGTTTTTTGGGGTCTCTGTTGGGTTCTGTTGGGTTCTCGTTGGTCATCGTGTTGGAAAAGGGTAAATTGTGGTTTTTGGAGAAGATCAGGTAGGTTTAGGGTGTCTTTGGGGTGGATCTATGGTTTTGGGGGTTTTCTTCCAGTTTTGGGGGTGATGCCATTCTTGTTTGGGGTATTTTTTAAGGTTTTTGTGGTCTCTGTTTGGTTTTGTTGGGTTCTCGTTCGTCATCATCGTGGAGAAGTGTAAATTGTGGGTTTTGGAGAACTTCAGGTAGGTTTAGGGGGAGTTTTCGCGTGGATTCATGGTATTTGGGGTTTTCTTCTTTTTGGGGGAGTGATCCTCTCCTTTCTTCGGGTGATTTTGAAGTGTTTTGGGGTTTCCGTTGCGTTTCGTTGAATTCCTAATGTGTTTTATGGTGGTTTGGAGTGTGCTTTGGGATTAGGAGAACATCAGGTAGGTTTAGGGTGTCTTTGGGGTGGATCTATGGTATTTGGGGTTTTCTTCTATTTTTTGGCGTGATCCTGTTCTTTTTTGGGGTGTATTTGAAGTGTTTTGGGGTCTCCGTTGGGTTTTGTTTGGTTCTCGTTGGTCATCATGGTGGAAAAGGGTAAATTGTGGGTTTTGGAGAAGATCAGGTAGGTTTAGGGTGGTTTTGGGGTGGATCTATGGTTTTGGTGTATTTTCTTCCAGTTTTGGTGGTGATCGTTTTCTTCTTTGGGGTGTTTTTGACGTGTTTTGGTGTGTCCATTAGGTTTTGTTGGGTTCTTGTTTGTCATTATGTTAAATAGGTGTGGATTGTGGTTTTTGGAGAACATCAGGTAGGTTTAGGGTGTCTTTGGGGTGGATCTATGGTTTTGGGGGATTTTCTTCCAGTTTTGGTGGTGATGCCGTTCTTGTTTGGGGTGTTTTTGACGTTTTTTGGGATCTCTGTTGGGTTCTGTTGGGTTCTCGTTGGTCATCGTGTTGGAAAAGGGTAAATTGTGGTTTTTGGAGAACATCAGGTAGGTTTAGGGTGTCTTTGGGGTGGATCTGTGGTTTTGGGGGATTTTCTTCCAGTTTTGGGGGTGATGCCGTTCTTGTTTGGGGTGTTTTTGACGTTTTTTGGGATCTCTGTTGGGTTCTGTTGGCTTCTCGTTGGTCATCGTGTGTGAAAAGGGTAAATTGTGGGTTTTGGAGAAGATCAGGTAGGTTTAGGGTGTCTTTGGGGTGGATCTATGATTTTGGCGGATTTTCTTCCAGTTTTGGGGGTGATGCCGTTCTTGTTTGGGGTGTTTTTGACGTTTTTTGGGGTCTCCGTTGGGTTTTGTTGGGTTCTCGTTGGTTATCATGGTGGAAAAGGGTAAATTGTGGGTTTTGGAGAAGATCAGGTAGGTTTAGGGTGGTTTTGGGGTGGATCTATGGTTTTGGCGTATTTTCTTCCAGTTTTGGGGGTGATGCCGATATTTTTTGGGGTGTTTTTTACGTGTTTTGGGGTCTCCATTAGGTTTTGTTGGGTTCTTGTTTGTCATTATGTTAAATAGGAGTGGATTGTGGGTTTTGGAGAACATCAGGTAGGTTTAGGGTTGTTTTGGTGTGGATCTATGGTTTTGGGGGATTTTCTTCCAGTTTTGGTGGTGATGCCGTTCTTGTTTGGGGTGTTTTTGACGTTTTTTGGGGTCTCTGTTGGGTTCTGTTGGGTTCTCGTTGGTCATCGTGTTGGAAAAGGGTAAATTGTGGTTTTTGGAGAAGATCAGGTAGGTTTAGGGTTGTTTTGGGGTGGATCTATGGTTTTGGGGGTTTTCTTCCAGTTTTGGGGGTGATGCCATTCTTGTTTGGGGAATTTTTTAAGGTTTTTGTGGTCTCTGTTTGGTTTTGTTGGGTTCTCGTTCGTCATCATCGTGGAGAAATGTAAATTGTGGGTTTTGGAGAACTTCAGGTAGGTTTAGGGGGAGTTTTCGCGTGGATTCATGGTATTTGGGGTTTTCTTCTTTTTGGGGGAGTGATCCTCTCCTTTCTTCGGGTGATTTTGAAGTGTTTTGGGGTTTCCGTTGCGTTTCGTTGAATTCCTAATGTGTTTTATGGTGGTTTGGAGTGTGCTTTGGGATTAGGAGAACATCAGGTAGGTTTAGGGTGTCTTTGGGGTGGATCTATGGTATTTGGGGTTTTCTTCTATTTTTTGGCGTGATCCTGTTCTTTTTTGGGGTGTATTTGAAGTGTTTTGGGGTCTCCGTTGGGTTTTGTTTGGTTCTCGTTGGTCATCATGGTGGAAAAGGGTAAATTGTGGGTTTTGGAGAAGATCAGGTAGGTTTAGGGTGGTTTTGGGGTGGATCTATGGTTTTGGGGGATTTTCTTCCAGTTTTGGTGGTGATCCTTTTCTTGTTTGGGGTGTTTTTGACGTGTTTTGGTGTGTCCATTAGGTTTTGTTGGGTTCTTGTTTGTCATTATGTTAAATAGGTGTGGATTGTGGTTTTTGGAGAAGATCAGGTAGGTTTAGGGTGTCTTTGGGGTGGATCTATGGTTTTGGGGGATTTTCTTCCAGTTTTGGTGGTGATGCCGTTCTTGTTTGGGGTGTTTTTGACGTTTTTTGGGATCTCTGTTGGGTTCTGTTGGGTTCTCGTTGGTCATCGTGTTGGAAAAGGGTAAATTGTGGGTTTTGGAGAACATCAGGTAGGTTTAGGGTGTCTTTGGGGTGGATCTATGGTTTTGGGGGATTTTCTTCCAGTTTTGGGGGTGATGCCGTTCTTGTTTGGGGTGTTTTTGACGTTTTTTGGGATCTCTGTTGGGTTCTGTTGGCTTCTCGTTGGTTATCATGGTGGAAAAGGGTAAATTGTGGGTTTTGGAGAACATCAGGTAGGTTTAGGGTGGTTTTGGGGTGGATCTATGGTTTTGGCGTATTTTCTTCCAGTTTTGGGGGTGATGCCGATATTTTTTGGGGTGTTTTTTACGTGTTTTGGGGTCTCCATTAGGTTTTGTTGGGTTCTTGTTTGTCATTATGTTAAATAGGAGTGGATTGTGGGTTTTGGAGAACATCAGGTAGGTTTAGGGTTGTTTTGGGGTGGATCTATGGTTTTGGGGGATTTTCTTCCAGTTTTGGTGGTGATGCCGTTCTTGTTTGGGGTGTTTTTGACGTTTTTTGGGGTCTCTGTTGGGTTCTGTTGGGTTCTCGTTGGTCATCGTGTTGGAAAAGGGTAAATTGTGGTTTTTGGAGAAGATCAGGTAGGTTTAGGGTTGTTTTGGGGTGGATCTATGGTTTTGGGGGTTTTCTTCCAGTTTTGGGGGTGATGCCATTCTTGTTTGGGGAATTTTTTAAGGTTTTTGTGGTCTCTGTTTGGTTTTGTTGGGTTCTCGTTCGTCATCATCGTGGAGAAGTGTAAATTGTGGGTTTTGGAGAACTTCAGGTAGGTTTAGGGGGAGTTTTCGCGTGGATTCATGGTATTTGGGGTTTTCTTCTTTTTGGGGGAGTGATCCTCTCCTTTCTTCGGGTGATTTTGAAGTGTTTTGGGGTTTCCGTTGCGTTTCGTTGAATTCCTAATGTGTTTTATGGTGGTTTGGAGTGTGCTTTGGGATTAGGAGAACATCAGGTAGGTTTAGGGTGTCTTTGGGGTGGATCTATGGTATTTGGGGTTTTCTTCTATTTTTTGGCGTGATCCTGTTCTTTTTTGGGGTGTATTTGAAGTGTTTTGGGGTCTCCGTTGGGTTTTGTTTGGTTCTCGTTGGTCATCATGGTGGAAAAGGGTAAATTGTGGGTTTTGGAGAACATCAGGTAGGTTTAGGGTGGTTTTGGGGTGGATCTATGGTTTTGGGGGATTTTCTTCCAGTTTTGGTGGTGATCCTTTTCTTGTTTGGGGTGTTTTTGACGTGTTTTGGTGTGTCCATTAGGTTTTGTTGGGTTCTTGTTTGTCATTATGTTAAATAGGTGTGGATTGTGGTTTTTGGAGAACATCAGGTAGGTTTAGGGTGTCTTTGGGGTGGATCTATGGTTTTGGGGGATTTTCTTCCAGTTTTGGTGGTGATGCCGTTCTTGTTTGGGGTGTTTTTGACGTTTTTTGGGATCTCTGTTGGGTTCTGTTGGGTTCTCGTTGGTCATCGTGTTGGAAAAGGGTAAATTGTGGGTTTTGGAGAACATCAGGTAGGTTTAGGGTGTCTTTGGGGTGGATCTATGGTTTTGGGGGATTTTCTTCCAGTTTTGGGGGTGATGCCGTTCTTGTTTGGGGTGTTTTTGACGTTTTTTGTGGATCTCTGTTGGGTTCTGTTGGCTTCTCGTTGGTCATCGTGTTGGAAAAGTGTAAATTGTGGGTTTTGGAGAACATCAGGTAGGTTTAGGGTGTCTTTGGGGTGGATCTATGGTTTTGGGGGATTTTCTTCCAGTTTTGGGGGTGATGCCGTTCTTGTTTGGGGTGTTTTTGACGTTTTTTGGGGTCTCCGTTGGGTTTTGTTGGGTTCTCGTTGGTTATCATGGTGGAAAAGTGTAAATTGTGGATTTTGGAGAACATCAGGTAGGTTTAGGGTGGTTTTGGGGTGGATCTATGGTTTTGGCGTATTTTCTTCCAGTTTTGGGGGTGATGCCGTTCTTGTTTGGGGTGTTTTTTACGTGTTTTGGGGTCTCCATTAGGTTTTGTTGGGTTCTTGTTTGTCATTATGTTAAATAGGAGTGGATTGTGGGTTTTGGAGAACATCAGGTAGTTTTAGGGTGTCTTTGGGGTGGATCTATGGTTTTGGGGGATTTTCTTCCAGTTTTGGGGGTGATGCCGTTCTTGTTTGGGGTGTTTTTGACGTTTTTTGGGGTCTCTGTTGGGTTCTGTTGGGTTCTCGTTGGTCATCGTGTTGGAAAAGGGTAAATTGTGGTTTTTGGAGAACATCAGGTAGGTTTAGGGTGTCTTTGGGGTGTATCTATGGTTTTGGGGGTTTTCTTCCAGTTTTGGGGTTGATGCCATTCTTGTTTGAGGTATTTTTTAAGGTTTTTGTGGTCCTTGTTTGGTTTTGTTGGGTTCTCGTTGGTCATCGTGTTGTAAAAGTGTAAATTGTGGGTTTTGGAGAACTTCAGGTAGGTTTAGGGGGAGTTTTCGCGTGGATTCATGGTATTTGGGGTTTTCTTCTTTTTGGGGGAGTGATCCTCTCCTTTCTTCGGGTGATTTTGAAGTGTTTTGGGGTTTCCGTTGCGTTTCGTTGAATTCCTAATGTGTTTTATGGTGGTTTGGAGTGTGCTTTGGGATTAGGAGAACATCAGGTAGGTTTAGGGTGTCTTTGGGGTGGATCTATGGTATTTGGGGTTTTCTTCTATTTTTTGGCGTGATCCTGTTCTTTTTTGGGGTGTATTTGAAGTGTTTTGGGGTCTCCGTTGGGTTTTGTTTGGTTCTCGTTGGTCATCATGGTGGAAAAGGGTAAATTGTGGGTTTTGGAGAAGATCAGGTAGGTTTAGGGTGGTTTTGGGGTGGATCTATGGTTTTGGGGGATTTTCTTCCAGTTTTGGTGGTGATCCTTTTCTTGTTTGGGGTGTTTTTGACGTGTTTTGGTGTGTCCATTAGGTTTTGTTGGGTTCTTGTTTGTCATTATGTTAAATAGGTGTGGATTGTGGGTTTTGGAGAACATCAGGTAGGTTTAGGGTGTCTTTGGGGTGGATCTATGGTTTGGGGGGATTTTCTTCCAGTTTTGGTGGTGATGCCGTTCTTGTTTGGGGTGTTTTTGACGTTTTTTAGGATCTCTGTTGGGTTCTGTTGGGTTCTCGTTGGTCATCGTGTTGGAAAAGGGTAAATTGTGGGTTTTGGAGAACATCAGGTAGGTTTAGGGTGTCTTTGGGGTGGATCTATGGTTTTGGGGGATTTTCTTCCAGTTTTGGGGGTGATGCCGATATTTTTTGGGGTGTTTTTGACGTGTTTTGGGGTCTCCATTAGGTTTTGTTGGGTTCTTGTTTGTCATTATGTTAAATAGGAGTGGATTGTGGGTTTTGGAGAACATCAGGTAGTTTTAGGGTGGTTTTGGGGTGGATCTATGGTTTTGGGGGATTTTCTTCCAGTTTTGGTGGTGATGCCGTTCTTGTTTGGGGTGTTTTTGACGTTTTTTGGGGTCTCTTTTGGGTTCTGTTGGGTTCTCGTTGGTCATCGTGTTGGAAAAGGGTAAATTGTGGTTTTTGGAGAACATCAGGTAGGTTTAGGGTGTCTTTGGGGTGGATCTATGGTTTTGGGGGATTTTCTTCCAGTTTTGGGGGTGATGCCGTTTTGTTTGGGGTATTTTTGACGTTTTTTGGGGTCTCCGTTGGGTTTTGTTGGGTTCTCGTTGGTCATCATGGTGGAAAAGGGTAAATTGTGGGTTTTGGAGAACATCAGGTAGGTTTAGGGTGGTTTTGGGGTGGATCTATGGTTTTGGTGTATTTTCTTCCAGTTTTGGTGGTGATCCTTTTCTTGTTTGGGGTGTTTTTGACGTGTTTTGGTGTGTCCATTAGGTTTTGTTGGGTTCTTGTTTGTCATTATGTTAAATAGGTGTGGATTGTGGTTTTTGGAGAACATCAGGTAGGTTTAGGGTGGTTTTGGGGTGGATCTATGGTTTTGGGGGATTTTCTTCCAGTTTTGGTGGTGATGCCGTTCTTGTTTGGGGTGTTTTTGACGTTTTTTGGGGTCTCCGTTGGGTTTTGTTGGGTTCTCGTTGGTTATCATGGTGGAAAAGGGTAAATTGTGGATTTTGGAGAAGATCAGGTAGGTTTAGGGTGGTTTTGGGGTGGATCTATGGTTTTGGCGTATTTTCTTCCAGTTTTGGGGGTGATGCCGATATTTTTTGGGGTGTTTTTTACGTGTTTTGGGGTCTCCATTAGGTTTTGTTGGGTTCTTGTTTGTCATTATGTTAAATAGGAGTGGATTGTGGGTTTTGGAGAACATCAGGTAGTTTTAGGGTGGTTTTGGGGTGGATCTATGGTTTTGGGGGATTTTCTTCCAGTTTTGGGGGTGATGCCGTTCTTGTTTGGGGTGTTTTTGACGTTTTTTGGGGTCTCTTTTGGGTTCTGTTGGGTTCTCGTTGGTCATCGTGTTGGAAAAGGGTAAATTGTGGTTTTTGGAGAAGATCAGGTAGGTTTAGGGTGTCTTTGGGGTGGATCTATGGTTTTGGGGGATTTTCTTCCAGTTTTGGGGGTGATGCCGTTCTTGTTTGGGGTATTTTTGACGTTTTTTGCGTTCTCCGTTGGGTTTTGTTGGGTTCTCGTTGGTTATCATGGTGGAAAAGGGTAAATTGTGGGTTTTGGAGAAGATCAGGTAGGTTTAGGGTGGTTTTGGGGTGGATCTATGGTTTTGGGGGATTTTCTTCCAGGTTTGGTGGTGATGCCGATATTTTTTGGGGTGTTTTTGACGTGTTTTGTGGTCTCCATTAGGTTTTGTTGGGTTCTTGTTTGTCATTATGTTAAATAGGAGTGGATTGTGGGTTTTGGAGAACATCAGGTAGTTTTAGGGTGGTTTTGGTGTGGATCTATGGTTTTGGGGGATTTTCTTCCAGTTTTGGTGGTGATGCCGTTCTTGGTTGGGGTGTTTTTGACGTTTTTTGGGATCTCTTTTGGGTTCTGTTGGGTTCTCGTTGGTCATCGTGTTGTAAAAGTGTAAATTGTGGGTTTTGGAGAACTTCAGGTAGGTTTAGGGGGAGTTTTCGCGTGGATTCATGGTATTTGGGGTTTTCTTCTTTTTGGGGGAGTGATCCTCTCCTTTCTTCGGGTGATTTTGAAGTGTTTTGGGGTTTCCGTTGCGTTTCGTTGAATTCCTAATGTGTTTTATGGTGGTTTGGAGTGTGCTTTGGGATTAGGAGAACATCAGGTAGGTTTAGGGTGTCTTTGGGGTGGATCTATGGTATTTGGGGTTTTCTTCTATTTTTTGGCGTGATCCTGTTCTTTTTTGGGGTGTATTTGAAGTGTTTTGGGGTCTCCGTTGGGTTTTGTTTGGTTCTCGTTGGTCATCATGGTGAAAAGGGTAAATTGTGGGTTTTGGAGAAGATCAGGTAGGTTTAGGGTGGTTTTGGGGTGGATCTATGGTTTTGGTGTATTTTCTTCCAGTTTTGGTGGTGATCCTTTTCTTGTTTGGGGTGTTTTTGACGTGTTTTGGTGTGTCCATTAGGTTTTGTTGGGTTCTTGTTTGTCATTATGTTAAATAGGAGTGGATTGTGGGTTTTGGAGAACATCAGGTAGGTTTAGGGTGGTTTTGGGGTGGATCTATGGTTTTGGGGGATTTTCTTCCAGTTTTGGTGGTGATGCCGTTCTTGTTTGGGGTGTTTTTGACGTTTTTTGGGTCTCTGTTGGGTTCTGTTGGGTTCTCGTTGGTCATCGTGTTGGAAAAGGGTAAATTGTGGTTTTTGGAGAACATCAGGTAGGTTTAGGGTGGTTTTGGGGTGGATCTATGGTTTTGGGGGATTTTCTTCCAGTTTTGGTGGTGATGCCGTTCTTGTTTGGGGTGTTTTTGACGTTTTTTGGGGTCTCCGTTGGGTTTTGTTGGGTTCTCGTTGGTTATCATGGTGGAAAAGGGTAAATTGTGGGTTTTGGAGAAGATCAGGTAGGTTTAGGGTGGTTTTGGGGTGGATCTATGGTTTTGGCGTATTTTCTTCCAGTTTTGGGGGTGATGCCGATATTTTTTGGGGTGTTTTTGACGTGTTTTGGGGTCTCCATTAGGTTTTGTTGGGTTCTTGTTTGTCATTATGTTAAATAGGAGTGGATTGTGGGTTTTGGAGAACATCAGGTAGTTTTAGGGTGGTTTTGGGGTGGATCTATGGTTTTGGGGGATTTTCTTCCAGTTTTGGTGGTGATGCCGTTCTTGTTTGGGGTGTTTTTGACGTTTTTTGGGGTCTCTGTTGGGTTCTGTTGGGTTCTCGTTGGTCATCGTGTTGGAAAAGGGTAAATTGTGGTTTTTGGAGAACATCAGGTAGGTTTAGGGTGTCTTTGGGGTGGATCTATGGTTTTGGGGGTTTTCTTCCAGTTTTGGGGGTGATGCCATTCTTGTTTGGGGTATTTTTTAAGGTTTTTGTGGTCTCTGTTTGGTTTTGTTGGGTTCTCGTTGGTCATCGTGTTGTAAAAGTGTAAATTGTGGGTTTTGGAGAACTTCAGGTAGGTTTAGGGGGAGTTTTCGCGTGGATTCATGGTATTTGGGGTTTTCTTCTTTTTGGGGGAGTGATCCTCTCCTTTCTTCGGGTGATTTTGAAGTGTTTTGGGGTTTCCGTTGCGTTTCGTTGAATTCCTAATGTGTTTTATGGTGGTTTGGAGTGTGCTTTGGGATTAGGAGAACATCAGGTAGGTTTAGGGTGTCTTTGGGGTGGATCTATGGTATTTGGGGTTTTCTTCTATTTTTTGGCGTGATCCTGTTCTTTTTTGGGGTGTATTTGAAGTGTTTTGGGGTCTCCGTTGGGTTTTGTTGGGTTCTCGTTGGTTATCATAGTGGAAAAGGGTAAATTGTGGGTTTTGGAGAACATCAGGTAGGTTTAGGGTGGTTTTGGGGTGGATCTATGGTTTTGGTGTATTTTCTTCCAGTTTTGGTGGTGATCCTTTTCTTGTTTGGGGTGTTTTTGACGTGTTTTGGTGTGTCCATTAGGTTTTGTTGGGTTCTTGTTTGTCATTATGTTAAATAGGTGTGGATTGTGGGTTTTGGAGAAGATCAGGTAGGTTTAGGGTGGTTTTGGGGTGGATCTATGGTTTTGGGGGATTTTCTTCCAGTTTTGGTGATGATGCCGTTCTTGTTTGGGGTGTTTTTGACGTTTTTTGGGGTCTCCGTTGGGTTTTGTTGGGTTCTCGTTGGTTATCATGGTGGAAAAGGGTAAATTGTGGGTTTTGGAGAAGATCAGGTAGGTTTAGGGTGGTTTTGGGGTGGATCTATGGTTTTGGCGTATTTTCTTCCAGTTTTGGGGGTGATGCCGATATTTTTTGGGGTGTTTTTGACGTGTTTTGGGGTCTCCATTAGGCTTTGTTGGGTTCTTGTTTGTCATTATGTTAAATAGGAGTGGATTGAGTGTTTTGGAGAACATCAGGTAGTTTTAGGGTGTCTTTGGGGTGGATCTATGGTTTTGGGGGATTTTCTTCCAGTTTTGGTGGTGATGCCGTTCTTGTTTGGGGTGTTTTTGACGTTTTTTGGGGTCTCTGTTGGGTTCTGTTGGGTTCTCGTTGGTCATCGTGTTGGAAAAGGGTAAATTGTGGTTTTTGGAGAACATCAGGTAGGTTTAGGGTGTCTTTGGGGTGGATCTATGGTTTTGGGGGTTTTCTTCCAGTTTTGGGGGTGATGCCATTCTTGTTTGGGGTATTTTTTAAGGTTTTTGTGGTCTCTGTTTGGTTTTGTTGGGTTCTCGTTGGTCATCGTGTTGTAAAAGTGTAAATTGTGGGTTTTGGAGAACTTCAGGTAGGTTTAGGGGGAGTTTTCGCGTGGATTCATGGTATTTGGGGTTTTCTTCTTTTTGGGGGAGTGATCCTCTCCTTTCTTCGGGTGATTTTGAAGTGTTTTGGGGTTTCCGTTGCGTTTCGTTGAATTCCTAATGTGTTTTATGGTGGTTTGGAGTGTGCTTTGGGATTAGGAGAACATCAGGTAGGTTTAGGGTGTCTTTGGGGTGGATCTATGGTATTTGGGGTTTTCTTCTATTTTTTGGCGTGATCCTGTTCTTTTTTGGGGTGTATTTGAAGTGTTTTGGGGTCTCCGTTGGGTTTTGTTGGGTTCTCGTTGGTTATCATAGTGGAAAAGGGTAAATTGTGGGTTTTGGAGAAGATCAGGTAGGTTTAGGGTGGTTTTGGGGTGGATCTATGGTTTTGGTGTATTTTCTTCCAGTTTTGGTGGTGATCCTTTTCTTGTTTGGGGTGTTTTTGACGTGTTTTGGTGTGTCCATTAGGTTTTGTTGGGTTCTTGTTTGTCATTATGTTAAATAGGTGTGGATTGTGGTTTTTGGAGAACATCAGGTAGGTTTAGGGTGGTTTTGGGGTGGATCTATGGTTTTGGGGGATTTTCTTCCAGTTTTGGTGGTGATGCCGTTCTTGTTTGGGGTGTTTTTGACGTTTTTTGGGGTCTCCGTTGGGTTTTGTTGGGTTCTCGTTGGTTATCATGGTGGAAAAGTGTAAATGGTGGATTTTGGAGAAGATCAGGTAGGTTTAGGGTGGTTTTGGGGTGGATCTATTGTTTTGGCGTATTTTCTTCCAGTTTTGGGGGTGATGCCGATATTTTTTGTGGTGTTTTTTACGTGTTTTGGGGTCTCCATTAGGTTTTGTTGGGTTCTTGTTTGTCATTATGTTAAATAGGTGTGGATTGTGGGTTTTGGAGAACATCAGGTAGGTTTAGGGTGGTTTTGGGGTGGATCTATGGTTTTGGGGGATTTTCTTCCAGTTTTGGTGGTGATGCCGTTCTTGGTTGTGTGGTTTTTGACGTTTTTTGGGGTCTCTGTTGGGTTCTGTTGGGTTCTCGTTGGTCATCGTGTTGGAAAAGGGTAAATTGTGCTTTTTGGAGAAGATCAGGTAGGTTTAGGGTGGTTTTGGGGTGGATCTATGGTTTTGGGGGTTTTCTTCCAGTTTTGGGGGTGATGCCATTCTTGTTTGGGGTATTTTTTAAGGTTTTTGTGGACTCTGTTTGGTTTTGTTGGGTTCTCGTTGGTCATCGTGTTTTAAAAGTGTAAATTGTGGGTTTTGGAGAACTTCAGGTAGGTTTAGGGGGAGTTTTCGCGTGGATTCATGGTATTTGGGGTTTTCTTCTTTTTGGGGGAGTGATCCTCTCCTTTCTTCGGGTGATTTTGAAGTGTTTTGGGGTTTCCGTTGCGTTTCGTTGAATTCCTAATGTGTTTTATGGTGGTTTGGAGTGTGCTTTGGGATTAGGAGAACATCAGGTAGGTTTAGGGTGTCTTTGGGGTGGATCTATGGTATTTGGGGTTTTCTTCTATTTTTTGGCGTGATCCTGTTCTTTTTTGGGGTGTATTTGAAGTGTTTTGGGGTCTCCGTTGGGTTTTGTTGGGTTCTCGTTGGTTATCATGGTGGAAAAGTGTAAATTGTGGGTTTTGGAGAACATCAGGTAGGTTTAGGGTGGTTTTGGGGTGGATCTATGGTTTTGGCGGATTTTCTTCCAGTTTTGGGGGTGATGCCGTTCTTGTTTGGGGTGTTTTTGACGTTTTTTGGGGTCTCCGTTGGGTTTTGTTGGGTTCTCGTTGGTTATCATGGTGGAAAAGGGTAAATTGTGGGTTTTGGAGAAGATCAGGTAGGTTTAGGGTGGTTTTGGGGTGGATCTATGGTTTTGGCGTATTTTCTTCCAGTTTTGGGGGTGATGCCGATATTTTTTGTGGTGTTTTTGACGTGTTTTGGGGTCTCCATTAGGTTTTGTTGGGTTCTTGTTTGTCATTATGTTAAATAGGAGTGGATTGTGGGTTTTGGAGAACATCAGGTAGTTTTAGGGTGGTTTTGGTGTGGATCTATGGTTTTGGGGGATTTTCTTCCAGTGTTGGTGGTGATGCCGTTCTTGTTTGGGGTGTTTTTGACGTTTTTTGGGGTCTCTGTTGGGTTCTGTTGGGTTCTCGTTGGTCATCGTGTTGGAAAAGGGTAAATTGTGGTTTTTGGAGAACATCAGGTAGGTTTAGGGTGTCTTTGGGGTGGATCTATGGTTTTGGGGGTTTTCTTCCAGTTTTGGGGGTGATGCCAATTCTTGTTTGGGGTATTTTTTTAAGGTTTTTGTGGTCTCTGTTTGGTTTTGTTGGGTTCTCGTTCGTCATCATCGTGGAGAAGTGTAAATTGTGGGTTTTGGAGAACTTCAGGTAGGTTTAGGGGGAGTTTTCGCGTGGATTCATGGTATTTGGGGTTTTTCTTCTTTTTGGGGAAGTGATCCTCTCCTTTCTTCGGGTGATTTTGAAGTGTTTTGGGGTTTCCGTTGCGTTTCGTTGAATTCCTAATGTGTTTTATGGTGGTTTGGAGTGTGCTTTGGGATTAGGAGAACATCAGGTAGGTTTAGGGTGTCTTTGGGGTGGATCTATGGTATTTGGGGTTTTCTTCTATTTTTTGGCGTGATCCTGTTCTTTTTTGGGGTGTATTTGAAGTGTTTTGGGGTCTCCGTTGGGTTTTGTTGGGTTCTCGTTGGTTATCATGGTGGAAAAGGGTAAATTGTGGGTTTTGGAGAACATCAGGTAGGTTTAGGGTGGTTTTGGGGTGGATCTATGGTTTTGGTGTATTTTCTTCCAGTTTTGGTGGTGATCCTTTTCTTGTTTGGGGTGTTTTTGACGTGTTTTGGTGTGTCCATTAGGTTTTTGTTGGGTTCTTGTTTGTCATTATGTTAAATAGGTGTGGATTGTGGGTTTTGGAGAAGATCAGGTAGGTTTAGGGTGGTTTTGGGGTGGATCTATGGTTTTGGCGTATTTTCTTCCAGTTTTGGTGATGATGCCGTTCTTGTTTGGGGTGTTTTTGACGTTTTTGGGGTCTCCGTTGGGTTTTGTTGGGTTCTTGTTTGTCATTATGTTAAATAGGAGTGGATTGTGGGTTTTGGAGAACATCAGGTAGGTTTAGGGTGGTTTTGGGGTGGATCTATGGTTTTGGGGGATTTTCTTCCAGTTTTGGTGGTGATGCCGTTCTTGGTTGTGTGGTTTTTGACGTTTTTTGGGGTCTCTGTTGGGTTCTGTTGGGTTCTCGTTGGTCATCGTGTTGGAAAAGGGTAAATTGTGCTTTTTGGAGAAGATCAGGTAGGTTTAGGGTGGTTTTGGGGTGGATCTATGGTTTTGGGGGTTTTCTTCCAGTTTTGGGGGTGATGCCATTCTTGTTTGGGGTATTTTTTTAAGGTTTTTGTGGACTCTGTTTGGTTTTGTTGGGTTCTCGTTGGTCATCGTGTTGTAAAAGTGTAAATTGTGGGTTTTGGAGAACTTCAGGTAGGTTTAGGGGGAGTTTTCGCGTGGATTCATGGTATTTGGGGTTTTCTTCTTTTTGGGGGAGTGATCCTCTCCTTTCTTCGGGTGATTTTGAAGTGTTTTGGGGTTTCCGTTGCGTTTCGTTGAATTCCTAATGTGTTTTATGGTGGTTGGAGTGTGCTTTGGGATTAGGAGAACATCAGGTAGGTTTAGGGTGTCTTTGGGGTGGATCTATGGTATTTGGGGTTTTCTTCTATTTTTTGGCGTGATCCTGTTCTTTTTTGGGGTGTATTTGAAGTGTTTTGGGGTCTCCGTTGGGTTTTGTTGGGTTCTCGTTGGTTATCATGGTGGAAAAGGGTAAATTGTGGTTTTGGAGAACATCAGGTAGGTTTAGGGTGGTTTTGGGGTGGATCTATGGTTTTGGGGGATTTTTCTTCCAGTTTTGGTGGTGATGCCGTTCTTGTTTGGGGTGTTTTTGACGTTTTTTGGGATCTCTGTTGGGTTCTGTTGGGTTCTCGTTGGTCATCGTGTTGGAAAAGGGTAAATTGTGGTTTTTGGAGAAGATCAGGTAGGTTTAGGGTGTCTTTGGGGTGGATCTATGGTTTTGGGGATTTTCTTCCAGTTTTGGGGGTGATGCCGTTCTTGTTTGGGGTATTTTTGACGTTTTTTGCGTTCTCCGTTGGGTTTTTGTTGGGTTCTCGTTGGTTATCATGGTGGAAAAGGGTAAATTGTGGGTTTTGGAGAAGATCAGGTAGGTTTAGGGTGGTTTTGGGGTGGATCTATGGTTTTGGCGTATTTTCTTCCAGTTTTGGGGGTGATGCCGATATTTTTTGGGGTGTTTTTGACGTGTTTTGGGGTCTCCATTAGGTTTTGTTGGGTTCTTGTTTGTCATTATGTTAAATAGGAGTGGATTGTGGGTTTTGGAGAACATCAGGTAGTTTTAGGGTGGTTTGGTGTGGATCTATGGTTTTGGGGGATTTTCTTCCAGTTTTGGGGTGATGCCATTCTTGTTTGGGGTATTTTTTAAGGTTTTTGTGGTCTCTGTTTGGTTTTGTTGGGTTCTCGTTGGTCATCGTGTTGTAAAAGTGTAAATTGTGGGTTTTGGAGAACTTCAGGTAGGTTTAGGGGGAGTTTTCGCGTGGATTCATGGTATTTTGGGGTTTTCTTCTTTTTGGGGGAGTGATCCTCTCCTTTCTTCGGGTGATTTTGAAGTGTTTTGGGGTTTCCGTTGCGTTTCGTTGAATTCCTAATGTGTTTTATGGTGGTTTGGAGTGTGCTTTGGGATTAGGAGAACATCAGGTAGGTTTAGGGTGTCTTGGGGTGGATCTATGGTATTTGGGGTTTTCTTCTATTTTTTGGCGTGATCCTGTTCTTTTTTGGGGTGTATTTGAAGTGTTTTGGGGTCTCCGTTGGGTTTTGTTGGGTTCTCGTTGGTTATCATAGTGGAAAAGGGTAAATTGTGGGTTTTGGAGAACATCAGGTAGGTTTAGGGTGGTTTGGGGTGGATCTATGGTTTTGGTGTATTTTCTTCCAGTTTTGGTGGTGATCCTTTTCTTGTTTGGGGTGTTTTTGACGTGTTTTGGTGTGTCCATTAGGTTTTGTTGGGTTCTTGTTTGTCATTATGTTAAATAGGTGTGGATTGTGGGTTTTGGAGAAGATCAGGTAGGTTTAGGGTGGTTTTTGGGGTGGATCTATGGTTTTGGGGGATTTTCTTCCAGTTTTGGTGATGATGCCGTTCTTGTTTGGGGTGTTTTTGACGTTTTTTGGGGTCTCCGTTGGGTTTTGTTGGGTTCTCGTTGGTTATCATGGTGGAAAAGGGTAAATTGTGGATTTTGGAGAAGATCAGGTAGGTTTAGGGTGGTTTTGGGGTGGATCTATTGTTTTGGCGTATTTTCTTCCAGTTTTGGGGGTGATGCCGATATTTTTTGTGGTGTTTTTTACGTGTTTTGGGGTCTCCATTAGGTTTTGTTGGGTTCTTGTTTGTCATTATGTTAAATAGGTGTGGATTGTGGGTTTTGGAGAACATCAGGTAGGTTTAGGGTGGTTTTGGGGTGGATCTATGGTTTTGGGGGATTTTCTTCCAGTTTTGGTGGTGATGCCGTTCTTGGTTGGCTGGTTTTTGACGTTTTTTGGGATCTCTGTTGGGTTCTGTTGGGTTCTCGTTGGTCATCGTGTTGGAAAAGGGTAAATTGTGGTTTTTGGAGAAGATCAGGTAGGTTTAGGGTGGTTTTGGGGTGGATCTATGGTTTTGGGGGTTTTCTTCCAGTTTTGGGGGTGATGCCATTCTTGTTTGGGGTATTTTTTAAGGTTTTTGTGGACTCTGTTTGGTTTTTGTTGGGTTCTCGTTGGGTCATCGTGTTTTTAAAAGTGTAAATTGTGGGTTTTGGAGAACTTCAGGTAGGTTTAGGGGGAGTTTTCGCGTGGATTCATGGTATTTGGGGTTTTCTTCTTTTGGGGGAGTGATCCTCTCCTTTCTTCGGGTGATTTTGAAGTGTTTTGGGGTTTCCGTTGCGTTTCGTTGAATTCCTAATGTGTTTTATGGTGGTTTGGAGTGTGCTTTGGGATTAGGAGAACATCAGGTAGGTTTAGGGTGTCTTTGGGGTGGATCTATGGTATTTGGGGTTTTCTTCTATTTTTTGGCGTGATCCTGTTCTTTTTTGGGGTGTATTTGAAGTGTTTTGGGTCTCCGTTGGGTTTTGTTGGGTTCTCGTTGGTTATCATGGTGGAAAAGTGTAAATTGTGGGTTTTGGAGAACATCAGGTAGGTTTAGGGTGGTTTTGGGGTGGATCTATGGTTTTGGTGTATTTTCTTCCAGTTTTGGTGGTGATCCTTTTCTTGTTTGGGTGTTTTTGACGTGTTTTGGTGTGTCCATTAGGTTTTGTTGGGTTCTTGTTTGTCATTATGTTAAATAGGTGTGGATTGTGGGTTTTGGAGAACATCAGGTAGGTTTAGGGTGGTTTTGGGGCGGATCTATGGTTTTGGGGGATTTCTTCCAGTTTTGGTGATGATGCCGTTCTTGTTTGGGGTGTTTTTGACGTTTTTTGGGGTCTCCGTTGGGTTTTTTGGGTTCTCGTTGGTTATCATGGGGAAAAGGGTAAATTGTGGATTTTGGAGAAGATCAGGTAGGTTTAGGGTGGTTTTGGGGTGGATCTATGGTTTTGGCGTATTTTCTTCCAGTTTTGGGGGTGATGCCGATATTTTTTGTGGTGTTTTTGACGTGTTTTGGGGTCTCCATTAGGTTTTGTTGGGTTCTTGTTTGTCATTATGTTAAATAGGGAGTGGATTGTGGGGTTTTGGAGAACATCAGGTAGGTTTAGGGTGGTTTTGGTGTGGATCTATGGTTTTGGGGGATTTTCTTCCAGTTTTGGTGGTGATGCCGTTCTTGGTTGGGTGGTTTTTGACGTTTTTTGGTGTCTCTGTTGGGTTCTGTTGGGTTCTCGTTGGTCATCGTGTTGGAAAAGGGTAAATTGTGGTTTTTGGAGAAGATCGGGTAGGTTTAGGGTGGTTTTGGGGTGGATCTATGGTTTTGGGGGTTTTCTTCCAGTTTTGGGGGTGATGCCATTCTTGTTTGGGGTATTTTTTAAGGTTTTTGTGGACTCTGTTTGGTTTTGTTGGGTTCTCGTTGGTCATCGTGTTGTAAAAGTGTAAATTGTGGGTTTTGGAGAACTTCAGGTAGGTTTAGGGGGAGTTTTCGCGTGGATTCATGGTATTTGGGGTTTTCTTCTTTTTGGGGGAGTGATCCTCTCCTTTCTTCGGGTGATTTTGAAGTGTTTTGGGGTTTCCGTTGCGTTTCGTTGAATTCCTAATGTGTTTTATGGTGGTTTGGAGTGTGCTTTGGGATTAGGAGAACATCAGGTAGGTTTAGGGTGTCTTTGGGGTGGATCTATGGTATTTGGGGTTTTCTTCTATTTTTTGGCGTGATCCTGTTCTTTTTTGGGGTGTATTTGAAGTGTTTTGGGGTCTCCGTTGGGTTTTGTTGGGTTCTCGTTGGTTATCATGGTGGAAAAAGGGTAAATTGTGGGTTTTGGAGAACATCAGGTAGGTTTAGGGTGGTTTTGGGGTGGATCTATGGTTTTGGTGTATTTTCTTCCAGTTTTGGTGGTGATGCCGTTCTTGTTTGGGGTGTTTTTGACGTTTTTTGGGGTCTCTGTTGGGTTCTGTTGAGTCTCGTTGGTCATCGTGTTGGAAAAGGGTAAATTGTGGTTTTTGGAGAAGATCAGGTAGGTTTAGGGTGGTTTTGGGGTGGATCTATGGTTTTGGCGGATTTTCTTCCAGTTTTGGGGGTGATGCCGTTCTTGTTTGGGGTGTTTTTGACGTTTTTTGGGGTCTCCGTTGGGTTTTGTTGGGTTCTCGTTGGTTATCATGGTGGAAAAGGGTAAATTGTGGGTTTTGGAGAAGATCAGGTAGGTTTAGGGTGGTTTTGGGGTGGATCTATGGTTTTGGCGTATTTTCTTCCAGTTTTGGGGGTGATGCCGATATTTTTTGTGGTGTTTTTGACGTGTTTTGGTGTGTCCATTAGGTTTTGTTGGGTTCTTGTTTGTCATTATGTTAAATAGGAGTGGATTGTGGGTTTTGGAGAACATCAGGTAGTTTTAGGGTGGTTTTGGTGTGGATCTATGGTTTTGGGGGATTTTCTTCCAGTGTTGGTGGTGATGCCGTTCTTGTTTGGGGTGTTTTTGACATTTTTTGGGGTCTCTGTTGGGTTCTGTTGGGTTCTCGTTGGTCATCGTGTTGGAAAAGGGTAAATTGTGGTTTTTGGAGAACATCAGGTAGGTTTAGGGTGTCTTTGGGTGGATCTATGGTTTTGGGGGTTTTCTTCCAGTTTGGGGGTGATGCCATTCTTGTTTGGGGTATTTTTTAAGGTTTTTGTGGTCTCTGTTTGGTTTTGTTGGGTTCTCGTTCGTCATCATCGTGGAGAAGTGTAAATTGTGGGTTTTGGAGAACTTCAGGTAGGTTTAGGGGGAGTTTTCGCGTGGATTCATGGTATTTGGGGTTTTCTTCTTTTTGGGGAAGTGATCCTCTCCTTTCTTCGGGTGATTTTGAAGTGTTTTGGGGTTTCCGTTGCGTTTCGTTGAATTCCTAATGTGTTTTATGGTGGTTTGGAGTGTGCTTTGGGATTAGGAGAACATCAGGTAGGTTTAGGGTGTCTTTGGGGTGGATCTATGGTATTTGGGGTTTTCTTCTATTTTTTGGCGTGATCCTGTTCTTTTTTGGGGTGTATTTGAAGTGTTTTGGGGTCTCCGTTGGGTTTTGTTGGGTTCTCGTTGGTTATCATGGTGGAAAAGGGTAAATTGTGGGTTTTGGAGAACATCAGGTAGGTTTAGGGTGGTTTTGGGGTGGATCTATGGTTTTGGTGTATTTTCTTCCAGTTTTGGTGGTGATCCTTTTCTTGTTTGGGGTGTTTTTTGACGTGTTTTGGTGTGTCCATTAGGTTTTGTTGGGTTCTTGTTTGTCATTATGTTAAATAGGTGTGGATTGTGGGTTTTGGAGAAGATCAGGTAGGTTTAGGGTGGTTTTGGGGTGGATCTATGGTTTTGGCGTATTTTCTTCCAGTTTTGGTGATGATGCCGTTCTTGTTTGGGGTGTTTTTGACGTTTTTTGGGGTCTCCGTTGGGTTTTGTTGGGTTCTTGTTTGTCATTATGTTAAATAGGAGTGGATTGTGGGTTTTGGAGAACATCAGGTAGGTTTAGGGTGGTTTTGGGGTGGATCTATGGTTTGGGGGAATTTTCTTCCAGTTTTGGTGGTGATGCCGTTCTTGGTTGTGTGGTTTTTGACGTTTTTGGGGTCTCTGTTGGGTTCTGTTGGGTTCTCGTTGGTCATCGTGTTGGAAAAGGGTAAATTGTGCTTTTTGGAGAAGATCAGGTAGGTTTAGGGTGGTTTTGGGGTGGATCTATGGTTTTGGGGGTTTTCTTCCAGTTTTGGGGGTGGATGCCATTCTTGTTTGGGGTATTTTTTAAGGTTTTTGTGGACTCTGTTTGGTTTTGTTGGGTTTCTCGTTGGTCATCGTGTTGTAAAAGTGTAAATTGTGGGTTTTTGGAGAACTTCAGGTAGGTTTAGGGGGAGTTTTTCGCGTGGATTCATGGTATTTGGGGTTTTCTTCTTTTTGGGGGAGTGATCCTCTCCTTTCTTCGGGTGATTTTGAAGTGTTTTGGGGTTTCCGTTGCGTTTCGTTGAATTCCTAATGTGTTTTATGGTGGTTTGGAGTGTGCTTTGGGATTAGGAGAACATCAGGTAGGTTTAGGGTGTCTTTGGGGTGGATCTATGGTATTTGGGGTTTTCTTCTATTTTTGGCGTGATCCTGTTCTTTTTTGGGGTGTATTTGAAGTGTTTTGGGGTCTCCGTTTGGGTTTTGTTGGGTTCTCGTTGGTTATCATGGTGGAAAAGGGTAAATTGTGGGTTTTGGAGAACATCAGGTAGGTTTAGGGTGGTTTTGGGGTGGATCTATGGTTTTGGGGGATTTTCTTCCAGTTTTGGTGGTGATGCCGTTCTTGTTTGGGTGTTTTTGACGTTTTTTGGGATCTCTGTTGGGTTCTGTTGAGTTCTCGTTGGTCATCGTGTTGGAAAAGGGTAAATTGTGGTTTTTGGAGAAGATCAGGTAGGTTTAGGGTGGTTTTGGGGTGGATCTATGGTTTTGGCGGATTTTCTTCAGTTTTGGGGGTGATGCCGTTCTTGTTTGGGGTGTTTTTGACGTTTTTTGGGGTCTCCGTTGGGTTTTGTTGGGTTCTCGTTGGTTATCATGGTGGAAAAGGGTAAATTGTGGGTTTTGGAGAAGATCAGGTAGGTTTAGGGTGTCTTTGGGGTGGATCTATGGTTTTGGGGGATTTTCTTCCAGTTTTGGGGGTGATGCCGATATTTTTTGGGGTGTTTTTTACGTGTTTTGGGGTCTCCATTAGGTTTTGTTGGGTTCTTGTTTGTCATTATGTTAAATAGGAGTGGATTGTGGGTTTTGGAGAACATCAGGTAGGTTTAGGGTGGTTTTGGGGTGGATCTATGGTTTTGGCGTATTTTCTTCCAGTTTTGGGGGTGATGCCGATATTTTTTGGGGTGTTTTTGACGTGTTTTGGGGTCTCCATTAGGTTTTGTTGGGTTCTTGTTTGTCATTATGTTAAATAGGAGTGGATTGTGGGTTTTGGAGAACATCAGGTAGTTTTAGGGTGGTTTTGGGGTGGATCTATGGTTTTGGGGGATTTTCTTCCAGTTTTGGTGGTGATGCCGTTCTTGTTTGGGGTGTTTTTGACGTTTTTTGGGGTCTCTGTTGGGTTCTGTTGGGTTCTCGTTGGTCATCGTGTTGGAAAAGGGTAAATTGTGGTTTTTGGAGAACATCAGGTAGGTTTAGGGTGTCTTTGGGGTGGATCTATGGTTTTGGCGTATTTTCTTCCAGTTTTGGGGGTGATGCCATTCTTGTTTGGGGTATTTTTTAAGGTTTTTGTGGTCTCTGTTTGGTTTTGTTGGGTTCTCGTTGGTCATCGTGTTGTAAAAGTGTAAATTGTGGGTTTTGGAGAACTTCAGGTAGGTTTAGGGGGAGTTTTCGCGTGGATTCATGGTATTTGGGGTTTTCTTCTTTTTGGGGGAGTGATCCTCTCCTTTCTTCGGGTGATTTTGAAGTGTTTTGGGGTTTTCCGTTGCGTTTCGTTGAATTCCTAATGTGTTTTTATGGTGGTTTGGAGTGTGCTTTGGGATTAGGAGAACATCAGGTAGGTTTAGGGTGTCTTTGGGGTGGATCTATGGTATTTGGGGTTTTCTTCTATTTTTTGGCGTGGTCCTGTTCTTTTTTGGGGTGTATTTGAAGTGTTTTGGGGTCTCCGTTGGGTTTTGTTTGGTTCTCGTTGGTCATCATGGTGGAAAAGGGTAAATTGTGGGTTTTGGAGAAGATCAGGTAGGTTTAGGGTGGTTTTGGGGTGGATCTATGGTTTTGGGGGATTTTCTTCCAGTTTTGGTGGTGATCCTTTTCTTGTTTGGGGTGTTTTTGACGTGTTTTGGTGTCTCCATTAGGTTTTGTTGGGTTCTTGTTGTCATTATGTTAAATAGGAGTGGATTGTGGGTTTTGGAGAAACATCAGGTAGGTTTAGGGTGGTTTTGGGGTGGATCTATGGTTTTGGGGGATTTTCTTCCAGTTTTGGTGGTGATGCCGTTCTTGTTTGGGGTGTTTTTGACGTTTTTTGGGGTCTCTGTTGAGTTCTGTTGGGTTCTCGTTGGTCATCGTGTTTGGAAAAGGGTAAATTGTGGTTTTTGGAGAAGATCAGGTAGGTTTAGGGTGGTTTTGGGGTGGATCTATGGTTTTGGCGGATTTTCTTCCAGTTTTGGGGGTGATGCCGTTCTTGTTTGGGGTGTTTTTGACGTTTTTTGGGGTCTCCGTTGGGTTTTTGTTGGGTTCTCGTTGGTTATCATGGTGGAAAATGGTAAATTGTGGGTTTTGGAGAAGATCAGGTAGGTTTTAGGGTGGTTTTGGGGTGGATCTATGGTTTTGGCGTATTTTCTTCCAGTTTTGGGGGTGATGCCGATATTTTTTGGGGTGTTTTTTACGTTGTTTTGGGGTCTCCATTAGGTTTTGTTGGGTTCTTGTTTGTCATTATGTTAAATAGGTGTGGATTGTGGTTTTTGGAGAACATCAGGTAGGTTTAGGGTGTCTTTGGGGTGGATCTATGGTTTTGGTGTATTTTTTTCCAGTTTTGGTGGTGGTCCTTTTCTTGTTTGGGGTGTTTCTGACGTGTTTTGGTGTCTCCATTTGGTTTTGTTGGGTTCTTGTTTGTCATTATGTTAAATAGGTGTGGATTGTGGTTTTTGGAGAACATCAGGTAGGTTTAGGGTGTCTTTGGGGTGGATCTATGGTTTTGGGGGATTTTCTTCCAGTGTTGGTGGTGATGCCGTTCTTGTTTGGGGTGTTTTTGACGTTTTTTGGGATCTCTGTTGGGTTCTGTTGGCTTCTCGTTGGTCATCGTGTTGTTAAAGGGTAAATTGTGGGTTTTGGAGAAGATCAGGTAGGTTTAGGGTGTCTTTGGGGTGGATCTATGGTTTTGGGGGATTTTCTTCCAGTTTTGGGGGTGATGCCGTTCTTGTTTGGGGTGTTTTTGACGTTTTTTGGGATCTCTGTTGGGTTCTGTTGGGTTCTCGTTGGTCATCGTGTTGGAAAAGGGTAAATTGTGGTTTTTGGAGAACATCAGGTAGGTTTAGGGTGTCTTTGGGGTGGATCTATGGTTTTGGGGGATTTTCTTCCAGTTTTGGGGGTGATGCCGTTCTTGTTTGGGGTGTTTTTGACGTTTTTTGGGATCTCTGTTGGGTTCTGTTGGGTTCTCGTTGGTCATCGTGTTGGAAAAGGGTAAATTGTGGGTTTTGGAGAAGATCAGGTAGGTTTAGGGTGTCTTTGGGGTGGATCTATGGTTTTGGGGGATTTTCTTCCAGTTTTGGTGGTGATGCCGTTCTTGTTTGGGGTGTTTTTGACGTTTTTTGGGATCTCTGTTGGGTTCTGTTGGGTTCTCGTTGGTCATCGTGTTGGAAAAGGGTAAATTGTGGTTTTTGGAGAACATCAGGGTAGGTTTAGGGTGTCTTTGGGGTGGATCTATGGTTTTGGGGGATTTTCTTCCAGTTTTTGGGGGTGATGCCGTTCTTGTTTGGGGTGTTTTTGACGTTTTTTGGGGTCTCCGTTGGGTTTTGTTGGGTTCTCGTTGGTTATCATGGTGGAAAAGGGTAAATTGTGGATTTTGGAGAAGATCAGGTAGGTTTAGGGTGGTTTTGGGGTGGATCTATGGTTTTGGCGTATTTTCTTCCAGTTTGGGTGTGATGCCGATATATTTTGTGGTGTTTTTTACGTGTTTTGAGGTCTCCATTAGGTTTTGTTGGGTTCTTGTTTGTCATTATGTTAAATAGGAGTGGATTGTGGGTTTTGGAGAACATCAGGTAGTTTTAGGGTGGTTTTGGGTGGATCTATGGTTTTGGGGGATTTTCTTCCAGTTTTGGTGTTGATGCCGTTCTTTTTGGGGTGTTTTTGACGTTTTTTGGGGTCTCTTTTGTGTTCTGTTGGGTTCTCGTTGGTCATCATGGTGGAAAAGGGTAAATTGTAGTTTTTGGAGAACAATCAGGTAGGTTTAGGGTGTCTTTGGGGTGGATCTATGGTATTTGGGGTTTTCTTCTATTTTTTGGCGTGATCCTGTTCTTTTTGGGGTGTATTTGAAGTGTTTTGGGGTCTCCGTTGGGTTTTGTTTGATTCTTCGTTGGTCATCATGGTGGAAAAGGGTAAATTGTGGGTTTTGGAGAACTTCAGGTAGGTTTAGGGTGGTTTTGGGGTGGATCTATGGTTTTGGTGTATTTTCTTCCAGTTTTGGGGGTGATCCTTTTCTTGTTTGGGGTGTTTTTGACGTGTTTTGGTGTGTCCATTAGGTTTTGTTGGGTTCTTGTTTGTCATTATGTTAAATAGGTGTGGATTGTGGTTTTTTGGAGAACATCAGGTAGGTTTAGGGTGTCTTTGGGGTGGATCTATGGTTTTGGGGGATTTTCTTCC
>NW_028181156.1:0-63000 GCF_964211825.1 Aythya ferina | reverse complement strand
GGGTTGGGTTATGTTCATGGTTAGGGTTAGGGTTAGGGTTAGGGTTAGGGTTAGGGTTAGGGTTAGGGTTAGGGTTAGGGTTAGGGTTAGGGTTAGGGTTAGGGTTAGGGTTAGGGTTAGGGGTCGGGTTAGGGTTAGGGTTCGTATTCTGGTTAGGGTTAGGGATAGGTTTAGGTTTAGTGTTAGGGTTAGTGTTATGTTAGGGTTAGGGTTAGGGTTCTGGCAGGGTTAGGGTTAGGTTAGGGTTAGGGTTAGCTTTAGGGTTAGGGTTAGGATTAGGGTTAGGGTTAGGGTTAGAGGGTTTAGGCTAGGGTTAGGGTTAGCGTTAGGGTTAGGGTTAGGGTTAGGGCTAGGGTTAGATCCACCATTAGGGTTAGGGTTAGGGTTAGGGTTAGGGGTTAGGGTTAGGGGTTAGGGTTATTAGCGTTAGGGTTAGGGTTAGGGTTAGGTTAGGGTTAAAGTTAGGGTTACGGTTAGGGTTAGGGTTGGGTTATGTTCAGGGTTAGGGTTAGGGTTAGGGGTTAGGGTTATTAGCGTTAGGGTTAGGGTTAGGGTTAGGTTAGGGTTAAAGTTAGGGTTACGGTTAGGGTTAGGGTTGGGTTATGTTCAGGGTTAGGGTTAGGGTTAGGGTTAGGTTTAGGGTTAGGGGTCGGGTTAGGGTTAGGGTTCGTATTCTGGTTAGGGTTAGGGATAGGTTTAGGTTTAGTGTTAGGGTTAGTGTTATGTTAGGGTTAGGGTTAGGGTTCTGGCAGGGTTAGGGTTAGGTTAGGGTTAGGGTTAGCTTTAGGGTTAGGGTTAGGATTAGGGTTAGGGTTAGGGTTAGAGGGTTTAGGCTAGGGTTAGGGTTAGCGTTAGGGTTAGGGTTAGGGTTAGGGTTAGGGCTAGGGTTAGATCCACCATTAGGGTTAGGGTTATGGTTAGGGTTAGGGGTTAGGGTTAGCTTTAGGGTTAGGGGTTAGGGTTATTAGCGTTAGGGTTAGGGTTAGGGTTAGGGTTAGGTTAGGGTTAAAGTTAGGGTTACGGTTAGGGTTAGGGTTGGGTTATGTTCAGGGTTCGGGTTAGGTTAGGGTTAGGGTTAGGGTTAGGGTTAGGGTTAGGGTTAGGTTAGGGTTAGGGTTAGGGGTTAGGGTTAAAGTTAGGGTTACGGTTAGGGTTAGGGTTGGGTTATGTTCAGGGTTAGGGTTAGGGTTAGGGTTAGGGTTAGGGTTAGGGTTAGAGTTAGGGTTAGTGGTAGGGTTCGTATTCTGCTTAGGGTTAGGGATATGTTTAGGGTTAGGGTTATATTTTAGGGTTAGGTTAGGGTTAAAGTTAGAGTTAGGTTTAGTGTTAGGGATAGGGTTAGGTTTAGTGTTAGGGTTAGTGTTATGTTAGGGTTAGGGTTAGGGTTCTGGCAGGGTTAGGGTTAGGGTTAGGGTTAGGGTTAGTTTAGGCCGATGCAGCATCCAAAGACACAGCACAACTAGGTAAGTTACTCTCATCTGCTCCCTTACCTCTGCCGCTTACCAGCCCCCGAGGCAGATGCTTCAATCTACCCTCTTCAAACAGTTACAACACCTCTAAAAGACAAAGAGGGGATGCTTAGAGGAACAGTGAGACAGACCTACAACACAGCATCTGCTACATCTGTGGTAAATAGTTTGGGTTAGGTCTGTAGGGGTTTCGAGGTTTTTTGGATGTTAGGGCTTGAGGCTTTTTTTGTAAGGGCGGTGAGGGTTCCAGTGAGTGCTGGTAAATGCAGTTCTCGAGCACTCGGCCTGCGATTGGCCATGCTGGCTGTGTGGGGAATGCTGGTAGGTGTAGTTTTCCGGCACTGGGAGACCATGTTGTGTGCCCAGAGCATGCCGGGAGATGTAGTTCTTGTACTCCAGACTTCCGGGAGGCCATGTTGCGTACCCAGAGTATGCCGGGAAATGTAGTTTTCGGATTCGGGACTTCCGGGAGGCCATGTTGAATGCCCAGAGCATACCGGGAGATGTAGTTCTCGGGAACTAGGGTTAGGGTTAGGGGCTAGGGCTGGGGCTAGAGTTAGGGTTTCGGGTGAGGGTTGGGGTTGGGGGTTATTGTTAGGGTTAGTGGTTTAGGGTTAGGCTTAGAGGGTTATGGTTAGGGATAGGTTAGGGGTAGGTTTAGAGGGTTAGGGTAAGGGTTAGGGGTTAGGGGTTGGGACTGTGGTTAGGCTTAGGGTAAAGGTTAGGGTGAGGGTATTAGGGTTAGGGTTTGGGTTCAGATTAGGGTAAGGGTTAGGGCAAAGGTAAGTTTTAGGGTAAGGCTAAGGGTAAGGCTTAGGGTGAGGAGAAGGTTTAGGGAAAGGCTTAGGTTTAGGGTAAGGGTTGGGGTAAGGTTTAGGGTAAGGGTAAGAGTTAGGGTAAAGGATAGAGTAATGGTAAGTATAAGGGTAGGGTAAGGATTAGGGTAAGGGTAAGGATTAGGGTTAGGTTTAGGGTAAGAATAAGGGTAAGCTAATGGTTAGGATAATGGTTAGGGTAAAGGTTTTCATTTTTTAAAGCTGAAAAGCAGTATGCAATCTGGGACGTCACAGCCAGAGCTGCCTATGGCAAGGTGAGAAAGGAAAAGATGGAGCAGATGTTCTACTCCTATTTTTTTCTTTATACGTAAATAAAAGTTCGAGCTAATTCCAGTTGGAAGAGTTCCAATTACTTGTTTGGTCATAATGTCTTTTAATATTGAAAGCTGCAGCAAAAGCATGGGGATTTTTGCTTCTAGAAACACCTTACTTCTCTTGTCTGCACTATGTATGCTTTTGAGCTAAAACTAATTAAAAAATGAAAAGAAAAATCACACACACAAAAAAAAAAAAAAAAAAACACAGCTGCTGCTGCTCTCTTCCTACTTCCTTGTGCTTTGCCCCTACCCTTTCCCAGGTGATTGGGTTTGGGTGCTAGGCGAGGCCAAATGGTATGTGAGTCCCAGGCATCCCCTCAGAGAGCTTATTCTGCTTGGGCTGCTCTTTGGGGTGTTTGTTTTTCCTTCGTTCAGTTGCAGGCTTCTTCAGGTGGATGAGAGTTTATGGATTGATGTGTTTCGAAGTAGCGAGGGGTACGCACATCTTTTTGAGGTAACAGCTAGTAGGATCTGTTAGAATAAACTAATGTAGTATTGATGCCTTTATTGCATGCAGTTCTTTATCAGGTGAGTAACTGTTGCGAGTAACTGAAGTCAATGTTACTTGGTGTGTTTGCTATGCAGTGCCTGTGCGGACTACTGCACGAGACACAGCTTTCTGACATCTGGCCCAGCAACTACTAAATAAGGGGAGGGGAGAAGCTGAAGAACGACCAAAGGACAAAGCCTGGGAGGAAGACTACGAGCCTTCAGTACGAGCGGCTCCCAGAGGGACCACCGGAGACTGATAACGCCTGCACCAGTGGGAGGGTTTGGATTCTGGGAACTAATTAGAATAACCCTGCCTTTTGTAGAAGTAGTAATGAATATGTATTAGCCTAGCAGCATAAAAACCAGCCGCCTGATGTAACTTGTGTGCGTCTTGGTGGAGCAGAAACTCCTGGCGCACCCAGCGCTGCTTGCTTACCTCTATTCCTTTAATAAATCATAAACATTAATTGTAAGCCTATTTGGGACTCGGTCATTTATTACAAGTGGGACCTCCCGATGGGTGGAAGCTGTCGGGATAGCTCGGGATGCTGAGGCGTGGTGCTGCAAGGAGGTTGGTGGTCGGTGGCGCCCTGGGGCAGGCCGAATTGGGAGGGGGCGAGGCGGCGGGTGGTCGTGGCTTCTGTGGAAAAGGCGCTTGTATGGGGGGCTGCGCGTTCAGAGGAACCTTGACAGGCTGCAGATAGGGGCAGGCAGGAACCTTTTGAAGTTCAGGAGAGGGAAATGCCAAGCCCTACCCCTAGGGAGAAACACCTCTGTTTACCAGCACTGGCTAGCTCGATACTGAATAAGCATTTCTTCATGGAAGGGGTGCTTTGCTATTAGAACAGGCTGCCCGGGGAAGTGGTAAGAGACCCGATCCTTAAAAGTATTGAAGAGACATGTGGACATAGCCCGGGAGTCCGGCCTCCGGCAGGGCGGGAGCTGGCTCTTCCGAGCCCCTGTGCTCCGGTCTTGTGCGACGCGTTTGCAAGCAGCACCGGCTGCCGGGTCCGACATCGGACGGTTCGGGGACGGCGATTCCGGGGCCGTCGGCTAGCGGGGGCCGGCTATGTCGTGTCCCGGGGATCCGACTTCAGGGGGCGTGGGGGCCGGCCGTGCAGTGAAGCGGGGGGCTGGCGTCCGCCGGCTTCCCAGAGAGCGGGCTTTCGGTGCCGTGCGGTTCGGTGGCCGGCCGTCCCGAAACCCTGGGCACCGGTCTTGTGCTAGACTCCGCGGGCTCCGGGGCCGAACTCGGCTTCTCGGGGCCGGCGGTCGCGGTGTCCAGGTGTCCCGCCTCGGGCGGCGCGGGGCCGGCTGTCCCTAGCAGCTGGGTTCCCAAGAGCTTCTGGGCTCCCAAGCGTCGCCCAAGACCGGATCCCAGAGAATCGGGACGGCCGGCCGCACCGCTGCGACTAGCACAAGCGTCTCCCGACAACGGAGCCCAGGAGCTTGCGAGGGTCAGATTCCGCGCCCCGGGATAGAGAAACGGGGAGCGCGGGTCGGCCGGCCGCAGCTTCGCACGGGACCGAACCCCCTGTCTCCGGCACGGCCAGACCCCGAGCCGGCAGACAGCAGCCTCCCGCTTCACGGCACAGTCGGCCCCCAACCCGCCCGAGTTCTGATCGCCGGGACACGGGACAGCCGGCCGCGCCGCCCGAGGCCGGACACCTGGAGCCCGGGACCGCCGTCCCTGACAAAGCCAAAGTCGGACCCGGACCCCGCTGCGGCTAGCACACGCGTCGCCCAGGAACGCAGCCTAGGACCTCGGGACGGTCGCATCCCGCGCCTCCGGCAGGAGCTACCCGGGAGGGCAGGACGGCCTGCCGCAGCTCCGCAAGAGACCGAACCTGCTGGATTCCGGGACGGCCAGAGCCCGAGCCGGTGGGCAGCAGCCTCCCGCTTCACGGCTCGGCAGTGAAGCTCACGGTTCATCGTCCGGGTCACGGTTCGTCGCCCGACTTCGGACCCACGGGACAGCCGGCACCCGCGCCGCCGGAGGCCGGACACACGGGCCTCGGCATCGCCGTCCCCGAACCGCACGAAGTCACACACGGTCTCCGGTGCGTCCAGCACACGCATCGCAAAGACCGGAGCACAGATTATAGGATCAGCCAGCCCTGCGCCGCCCGAGGTCGGACCGGGAACCCGGTGCGCTTGGCACATGCGTCGCCCAAGAACGGCGCCCAGGGCCGCGGGATGGTCGTGCGTCACGCAGCCCGAGTTCGGACCCCCGGAACACGGGACAGCCGGCACCCGTGCCTACTCTTGGGGACTTGGAAAGAGTACTGATGCTGTGCCAGCACTATGCAGCAATAGACACAACACTGGAGTGATTTCAGTGTTGTTCCAGCTACGAGTGTAGAGTACAGCACTGTGCGGGCTGCTGCAGGGAAACGGTGACTCCAGCTCAGACAGACGCAACACAACTTCCACCCCTTATTCCATAACATTTGTGTCACAATTAGGTACAGTTTAGTATATAGATGGTCTCATCACCATAGTTTTCTGTCCATTGAAGCATTTTTATGTCTGTACTTCTCTTTATTCTATAGGTCTTTTCCCAAAATGCTCATAAAAACTGTTGATGGTTTCACCATCATCTGTCAAAGTGGTCACTCAGGGCAGGCGAAGTTGGTTTTCTTGACACCAGCACCAGCTTAGCTCACATCACTGTTGCACTTGCCTGGTTCCTTGCAAAGTTGACCTTTCATTGGTTCTGCAGTGTCCTCTTACAACACATAACTTGGATGACAGATTAATTTTCTCCCAGTGTTAAATCTCCTTGAGGCACACACTTGATATCCCCATCTTTCTGCATCACCCACCAGGTATACCCTGGACCTTTGGCAAAAACAATCCCACGAATGCAATCCCACAGCACTTGTCTTTCCAGGCCCAAGATAGTTTCGGGCCGTGGCATGGTTTACAGGGTATGTTTCCAGCCACCCAGTAGTTGCTTCTTCCATGGTGATTATGTACCGTTTGCCTTGGCGGGTTTGTGGAAGTGGTCCGATGTAGTCAATCTGCCAGACCTCACCAGATCGAAATCCAAGCCATCTCCCACTATTCCAGGGAGAGTTTCCCCTCATGGCTCGTTTGATTGCAGCACAGGTCTCACACTGATGGGTAACCTGTGTGATGGCCTCAATGGTCAGTTCCTCTTTCGAGTCACTCAATATAGAGGACTCACAAGCTGACTATAGCCTGGCACATGCATTCTCCAAAATCCCACAAGACCTAGGAACGCTTCTGTTTCTTTTTTGCTGGTTGGCGGAGACAGAACTGTTATTTTGTTGATCTCATCCGTCGGAATGTGGCGACGTCCATCCTGCCATTTTACCCCCAAGAACTGGATTTCCTGTGCAGGTCCCTTGACCTTATTCTGTTTAATGGCAAATCCAGCTTTCAAGAGAATTGGAATTATTTTCTTCCCTTTCCCAAAAACTTCTTCTGCTGTGTTACCCCATACGATGATATCATCGATTTACTGCAGGTGTTCAGGAGCGTTCCCCTGTTCCAGTGTCGTCTGGATCAGTCCATGGCAGATGGCAGGGCTGTGTTTCCACCCCTGGGGCAGTCGATTCCAAGTATACTGAATGCCCCTCCAAGTGAAAGCAAATTGTGGCCTGCATACTGCTGCTAGACGGATAAATGCATTAGCAGTATCGATAGTAGCATTCCACTTGGCTGCCTTTGACTCTAGTTCGTACTGAAGTTCTAGAATGTCTGGCACTGCTGCACTTAGTGGTGGTGTGACTTCATTCAGGCCCCGATAGTCCACTGTTAGCCTCCACTCGCCATTGGACTTTCGCACTGGCCATATAGGACTGTTAAAAGGTGAATGAGTCTTGCTGATCACTCCTTGGCTCTCCAGATGGTGAACTAACTCATGGAGAGGAATCAGGGAGTCTCGGTTGGTGCGCTATTGCCGCCGGTGCACAGTTGTAGTCGCAATTGGCACTTGCTGTTCTTCAATCCTCAGCAATCCTACAGCAGAAGGGTCTTGTGAGAGACCAGGCAGGGTAGACAGCTGCTTAATCTTCTCTGTGCTCAAGGCAGCTATGCCAAAAGCCCACCGGTACCCTATTGGATCCTTGAGGTACCCTTTCCTGAGGTAGTCTATGCCGACGATGCACGGAGCCTCTGGGCCAGTCACGATGGGGTGCTTTTGCCACTCATTCCCAGTTAGACTCACTTCAGCTTCCAATATGGTTAGCTCTTGGGATCCCCCCGTCACTCCGGAGATAGAGATGGGTTCTGCCCCTTGGTGGCCTGACGGCATTAGAGTACACTGTGCGCCTGTGTCCACTAAAGCTTTCTATTTTTGCGGTTCCGGTGTGCCAGGCCATCGAATCCACACAGTCCAGTAAATCCGGTTGTCCCTCTCCTCTACCTGGCTAGAGGCAGGGCCCCACTAGTCCTGGTCAGAGTATCTATCAATTATTTCTTCCAAACGTGAAGGAGAAGTCTCTTCATCAGGGTCAGGAGTATTACTGTTCCTTCTACTCCCTCTGGGGGACTGTTCAACAGAAACCGGGGCAGCAATCCTCCTAGGGGCCCTCTTTGTTGCTGCTGTATCTTTCCGTAGCTCACGTAGCCGAGCAGCTAGGGCCGAGGTCGGTTCACCGTCCCACTTCCTCCTATCTTCCCCGTGGTCACGTAAATAACACCACAAGGTACCTCGCGGTGTGCGTCCCGGATTCTCCCTTGTTTGAGCCGGGGACTGCTGGTGCTTGAAGGCCGAAAGATTTTTCCGTCTAGGTGAGGACGAAGCTATGTGTTCATCTAACCGTTGGGACAGTCTCTCCACAGCTGAAATGCAGTCCCGTACTGGGGCAGAGAGATTTTCTTCATATTTATGAAGTTGATTGGACACGTTGTCCACAGTTGCCCCCATCCCCTCGTCCCAACCCATGACTGCCAGTGTGCTGGCATGTGTTGGGGGTGCAGCCCGTACAAACTTCCGCCACCTGGACGCTGTGCATTGGACTTCATCGGGGTCTTTAGGTGCCTGGGCGTTGTTTAAATCACTATAAAGCATCTCCAGCACAGCTAATTCCCGCAGCTGCTGGAATCTTATCCATATCCATATGGACAAGTGGTAACTTATCCATAGTGGTCCATTTGTTTACTTGGGAGACAATACCCTCTTTGTGGGGATACCTTTCTTTCACAGCTGTTAGGATTCGCCTCCAGAGGCTGATAACTTGTGCCTCTCTTCCAATTACTCTGTCAATGAGCCTTTCTCTAGAAAGGGATCCCAGCTGCTTGGCTTTGTTGCCTTCTAGCTGTTGGGTATTGGCCCCACTATCCCAGCGTCGAAGCAGCCAAGTGAGGATGTGCTCACCTGGACGGCGACTGAAGTCTTTTCGTATTTCTCGCAGCTCAGTCAAGGATAGAGACCGAGTAGTTTCTGATTCATCTATGATTTCAGTCTCTTCTTCGTGATGTTGCCGTGATAACGCTGCTTTAGAGCCGCTTGCCTTTTCCTCTTCTCCCTCATCCATAGGAGGAGCTCCTTCCCTTACTAAACGACCTGATCTCCGTTTCCACTGTTTTGTCTTTACTACGGGGGCGACTGATACCAAAGATGGTCGGTCCTCTGGGGTGGTCATAGTGTGTGCTGTCTCATCATCAAATTCAAGAACCTCACTATCCCCTTGAGGGTGCTGGGCAATGTTAATTGACATCTGATAGGCGTAAGCCAGACCCCAGCAGAGTGCAGCCAGCTAGTGGAGTTCTCTAGTATTGCCAGGGTCAGGGCAATATCTTTCAAACATTCTACCAACTTTCTTGGATTTTGTACTTGTTCAGGGGTGAAATTTAGAACCATTGGAGGAGAAAACCGTGATAGGTACCTGCCCAAATCCCCCCACACACCTTGCCACCCACAACTTTGTCTGGGGACAGGTCCTTGGATAATATTCTTAATAAACTGCTTTGCCTTGGGGAAGAAGACAAACACTACACCTAGTATATGAGGATAATATCTCACCAGGGGTATCCAAGATACTGAAAGGCTGCTGTAATTAGCCCACAGGGAGAAAAGTAGAAGGCACCACACCCGATATTATTCACTGATTGACTGCTGGGGGCAAAAAAGAAGGCACTGTAATTCTTAAAATTTTCAATAATATAATCTCCAGGAGACCAGGAGGATAACAATGCCGGGCTTGAATACCAAACCAAACTGAAGGCCAGTATGTTACAGCACAACATGTTAAAAAAACAAGCACAGACTTCAACATTTTCTCCGACCGGATGTAAAGGAAAAAAGAAAACAGAGACTGGGCTACATACAACATATCCACACAGAAAAGTATTACCAGAAAACCGAGCATTATGACAACCAATATGTTAGTTGTAAATACTTCAATCAATACTATTGTTATCTCAACCCTCGAGCGCCACAACCCTTTTGGAGCCCAACCCTCGTTAGGCACCAAAAAGGACTGTGGTGGTTTTACTTAGGTGGGCAGCCGAGCTCCACCACAACCGCTCTCTCACTCCCCCTCTCCTCAAAGAGGAAGGGGGAGAAAATACAACACAGAGAGCTCGAGGTTTGAGATAAGAAAGGTATAATTAAAGGGAAAGGGAATGGGGAGAAAAAGAAACAAAAGAAACAATAAGTCCGCATGGAAGCACCGAGAGAGAAAAAAATTATTCTCTACTTCCCATCAGCGAGCGGTGTTCGGCCATGTCCTGGGAAGCAGGGCCTAAAACGCGTAGTGGATGTTCAGGAGGAACAGCCCCCTCCCCCACGAGAGCCCCCCCTTTTATTGCTGAGTGTGACATCGGGTGTTACAGAATATCCCTTTAGTTGGATTAGGTCAGCTGGCCCGACAACGTCCCCTCCCCATAACTTGCCCACCCCTAGCCTGCTGGCTCTTGGGAGCTTGGAAGGAGTCCTGATGCTGTGCCAGCACTACGCAGACACAACACTGGAGTGATATCAGTGCTGTTCCAGCTACGAGTGCAGAGTACAGCACTGTGCGGGCTGCTGCAGGGAAAAGGTGACTCCAGCTCAGACAGCCCCAACACACGGGGTCCGGGTCCGACCTCGGGAGGCTCGGGGACTGTGGTCCCGGGGCCCGCGTGACCGGCCTCCGTCGGCACGGGTGCCGGCTGTCCCATGTCCCGTGGGTCCGAACTCGGGCTGCGTGGGATCCGGCCATCACGCTTCCCAGGGCTCCGGTCTTTGGCGACGCATGTGCCAAGCGCACCGGGTTCCCGGTCCGACCTCGGGCGGCGCGGGGCTGGCTGATCCTATAATCTGGGCTCCGGTCTTTGCGATGCGTGTGCTGGACGCACCGGAGACCGTGTGTGACTTCGTGCGGTTCGGGGACGGCGATGCCGAGGCCCGTGTGTCCGGCCTCCGGCGGGGCGGGTGCCGGCTGTCCCGTGGGTCCGAAGTCGGGCGACGAACCGTGACCCGGACGATGAACCGTGAGCTTCACTGCCGAGCCGTGAAGCGGGAGGCTGCTGCCCACCGGCTCGGGCTCTGGCCGTCCCGGAATCCAGCAGGTTCGGTCTCTTGCGGAGCTGCGGCAGGCCGTCCTGCCCTCCCGGGTAGCTCCTGCCGGAGGCGCGGGATGCGACCGTCCCGAGGTCGTAGGCTGCGGTCCTGGGCGACGCGTGTGCTAGCCGCAGCGGGGTCCGGGTCCGACTTGGGAAGGGTAGGGGCAAAGCACAAGGAAGTAGAAAGAGAGCAGCAGCAGCTGTGGTGTATTTTTTTTTTTTTTTTTGTGTGTGTGTGATTTTTCTTTTTATTTTTTAATCAGTTTTAGCTCAAAAGCATGCATAGTGCAGACAAGAGAACTAGGGTGTTTCTAGAAGCAAAAATCCCCATGCTTTTGCTGCAGCTTTCAATATTAAAAGACATTATGACCAAGCAAGTAATTGGAACTCTTCCAACTGGAATTAGCTCAAACTTTTATTTACGTATAAAGAAAGAACTAGGAGTAGAACATCTGCTCCATCTTTTCCTCTCTCACATTGCCATAGGCAGCTCTGGCTGTGACGTTCCAGATTGCATACTGCGTTTCAGCTTTAACAAATGAAAACCTATACCCTAACCCTTCTCGTTGGTCATCATGGTGGAAAAGTGTAAATTGTGGGTTTTGGAGAACATCAGGTAGATTTAGGGTGTTTTTTGGGGTGGATCTATGCTTTTGGGGGATTTTCTTCCAGTTTTGGGGGTGATTCCGTTCTTGTTTGGGGTGTTTTTGACGTGTTTTGTGGTCTCTGTTTTGTTTCGTTGTGTTTTCCTTGTTCATTTTGGTGGAAAAGGCTGAATAGTGGGTTTTGGAGAACATCAGGTAGGTTTAGGGTGGTTTTGGGATTTGATCCGTGCTTTTTGGGGATTTTGTTCCAGTTTTGGGGGTGATTCCGTTCTTGTTTGTGGTGTTTTTGATGTGTTTTGGGTTCTCCGTTGGGTTTCGTTGGGTTTTCCGTTGGCATCATGGTGGAAAAGGGTAAATTGTGGGTTTTGGAGAACATCAGGTAGGTTTAGGGGGACTTTTGGGGTGGATTCATGGTATTTGTTTTTTTTTTTTTCTGTTTTTCTGGGTTGATCCCGTTCTTTTTTGGTGTGTTTTTGATGTGTTTTGGGGTCTCCGTTGGGTTTTGTTGGGTTCTTGTTGGTCATCATGTTGGAAAAGTGTAAATTGTGGGTTTTGGAGAATATCAGGTGAGTTTAAGTTTTTCTGGGTGGTGAATCTATGGTTTTGGTTGAATTCTTCTGTTTTTTTTTTAGCGTTTTTTTCTGTTTTTGGGGTGGTCCCATTCTTGTTTGGGGTGTTTTTGACATATTTTGGGGTCTCCGTTGGTTTTTGTTGGGTTCTTGTTGTTCATCATGGTGGAAACGTGTAAATTGTGGGTATTGGAGAACATCAGGTAGGTTTAGGGGGACTTTTGGGGTGGATCAACGGCTTTTAGGGTTTTCTTTCGGTTTTGGGGGTGATCCCGCTTTTTTTTGTGGTGTTTTTGACGTGTTTTGGGGTTTCCGTTGCGTTTCGTTGATTTCCTAATGTGTTTTAAGTTTGTTGGGAGTGGACTTTGGGATTTGGAGAACATCAGGTAGGTTTAGTGTGTTTTTGGGGTGGATCTATGTTTTTTGGGGTTTTCTTTCTTTTTTAGGGGTTATCCTGTTCTTGTTTGGGGTGTTTTCGACTTGTTTTGGGGTCTCCGTTGGGTTTTAGTTGGATTCTCGTTGGTCGTTAGGGTAAATGGGAGTGGATTGTGGGTTTTGAAGAAGATCAGGTGAGTTTAGGGTGGTTTTGCGGGGAAATTCATAGTGTTTGGTGTTTTTTCTTCTGATCCAGTTCTTTTCTGGGGTGTTTTTGAGGTGTTTTTGGGGTTTCCGTTGGGTTTCGTTGAGTTCCTAATGGGTTTTATGGTGGTTGGGAGTGGACATTTGGATTTGGAGAACATCAGGTACGTTTAGAGTGGTTTTGGGATTGGATCCGTGCTTTTTGGGGTTTTCTTTCGTTTTTGGGGGTGATCCTGTTCTTGTTTGGGGTGTTTTGGACGTGTTTTGGGTTCTCCGTTGGGTTTCGTTGTGTTTTCCGTGGTCATCATGGTGGAAAAGTGTAAATTGTGGGTTTTGGAGAACATCAGGTAGGTTTATGAGGACTTCTGGGGCAGATTCATGGTTTTTAGGGTTTTGTTCTGTTTTTTTCTAGTGATCCAGTTGTTTTTTGGCATGTTTTTGACGTGTTTTGGGGTCTCCGTTGGGTTTCATTGGGTTTCTAGTGGTCATCATGGTGGAAAAGTGTAAATTGTGGGTTTTGGAGAACATCAGGTAGGTTTAGGGGGACTTTTGGGGCGGATCTATGTTTTTGGGGGATTTTCTTCCAGTTTTGGGGGTGATTCCGTTCTTGTTTGGGGTGTTTTTGACGTGTTTTGTGGTCTCTGTTTTGTTTCGTTGTGTTTTCCTTGTTCATTTTGGTGGAAAAGGCTGAATAGTGGGTTTTGGAGAACATCAGGTAGGTTTAGGGTGGTTTTGGGATTTGATCCGTGCTTTTTGGGGATTTTCTTCCAGTTTTGGGGGTGATTCCGTTCTTGTTTGTGGTGTTTTTGATGTGTTTTGGGTTCTCCGTTGGGTTTCGTTGGGTTTTCCGTTGGCATCATGGTGGAAAAGGGTAAATTGTGGGTTTTGGAGAACATCAGGTAGATTTAGGGTGTTTTTTGGGGTGGATTCATGGTATTTGTTTTTTTTTTTTTCTGTTTTTCTGGGGTGATCCCGTTCTTTTTTGGTGTGTTTTTGATGTGTTTTGGGGTCTCCGTTGGGTTTTGTTGGGTTCTTGTTGGTCATCATGTTGGAAAAGTGTAAATTGTGGGTTTTGGAGAATATCAGGTGAGTTTAAGTTTTTCTGGGTGGTGAATCTATGGTTTTGGTTGAATTCTTCTGTTTTTTTTTTTTTTTTTTTTTGCGTTTTCTTCTGTTTTTGGGGTGGTCCCATTCTTGTTTGGGGTGTTTTTGACATATTTTGGGGTCTCCGTTGGTTTTTGTTGGGTTCTTGTTGTTCATCATGGTGGAAAAGGGTAAATTGTGGGTATTGGAGAACATCAGGTAGGTTTAGGGGGACTTTTGGGGTGGATCAACGGCTTTTAGGGTTTTCTTTCGGTTTTGGGGGTGATCCCGCTTTTTTTTGTGGTGTTTTTGACGTGTTTTGGGGTTTCCGTTGCGTTTCGTTGATTTCCTAATGTGTTTTAAGTTTGTTGGGAGTGGACTTTGGGATTTGGAGAACATCAGGTAGGTTTAGTGTGTTTTTGGGGTGGATCTATGTTTTTTGGGGTTTTCTTTCTTTTTTAGGGGTTATCCTGTTCTTGTTTGGGGTGTTTTCGACTTGTTTTGGGGTCTCCGTTGGGTTTTAGTTGGATTCTCGTTGGTCGTTAGGGTAAATGGGAGTGGATTGTGGGTTTTGAAGAAGATCAGGTGAGTTTAGGGTGGTTTTGCGGGGAAATTCATAGTGTTTGGTGTTTTTTCTTCTGATCCAGTTCTTTTCTGGGGTGTTTTTGAGGTGTTTTTGGGGTTTCCGTTGGGTTTCGTTGAGTTCCTAATGGGTTTTATGGTGGTTGGGAGTGGACATTTGGATTTGGAGAACATCAGGTACGTTTAGAGTGGTTTTGGGATTGGATCCGTGCTTTTTGGGGTTTTCTTTCGTTTTTGGGGGTGATCCTGTTCTTGTTTGGGGTGTTTTGGACGTGTTTTGGGTTCTCCGTTGGGTTTCGTTGTGTTTTCCGTGGTCATCATGGTGGAAAAGTGTAAATTGTGGGTTTTGGAGAACATCAGGTAGGTTTAGGGTGTTTTTTGGGGTGGATCTATGTTTTTGGGGGATTTTCTTCCAGTTTTGGGGGTGATTCCGTTCTTGTTTGGGGTGTTTTTGACGTGTTTTGTGGTCTCTGTTTTGTTTCGTTGTGTTTTCCTTGTTCATTTTGGTGGAAAAGGCTGAATAGTGGGTTTTGGAGAACATCAGGTAGGTTTAGGGTGGTTTTGGGATTTGATCCGTGCTTTTTGGGGATTTTGTTCCAGTTTTGGGGGTGATTCCGTTCTTGTTTGTAGTGTTTTTGATGTGTTTTGGGTTCTCCGTTGGGTTTCGTTGGGTTTTCCGTTGGCATCATGGTGGAAAAGGGTAAATTGTGGGTTTTGGAGAACATCAGGTAGGTTTAGGGGGACTTTTGGGGTGGATTCATGGTATTTGTTTTTTTTTTTTTTCTGTTTTTCTGGGTTGATCCCGTTCTTTTTTGGTGTGTTTTTGATGTGTTTTGGGGTCTCCGTTGGGTTTTGTTGGGTTCTTGTTGGTCATCATGTTGGAAAAGTGTAAATTGTGGGTTTTGGAGAATATCAGGTGAGTTTAAGTTTTTCTGGGTGGTGAATCTATGGTTTTGGTTGAATTCTTCTGTTTTTTTTTTAGCGTTTTCTTCTGTTTTTGGGGTGGTCCCATTCTTGTTTGGGGTGTTTTTGACATATTTTGGGGTCTCCGTTGGTTTTTGTTGGGTTCTTGTTGTTCATCATGGTGAAAACGTGTAAATTGTGGGTATTGGAGAACATCAGGTAGGTTTAGGGGGACTTTTGGGGTGGATCAACGGCTTTTAGGGTTTTCTTTCGGTTTTGGGGGTGATCCCGCTTTTTTTTGTGGTGTTTTTGACGTGTTTTGGGGTTTCCGTTGCGTTTCGTTGATTTCCTAATGTGTTTTAAGTTTGTTGGGAGTGGACTTTGGGATTTGGAGAACATCAGGTAGGTTTAGTGTGTTTTTGGGGTGGATCTATGTTTTTTGGGGTTTTCTTTCTTTTTTAGGGGTTATCCTGTTCTTGTTTGGGGTGTTTTCGACTTGTTTTGGGGTCTCCGTTGGGTTTTAGTTGGATTCTCGTTGGTCGTTAGGGTAAATGGGAGTGGATTGTGGGTTTTGAAGAAGATCAGGTGAGTTTAGGGTGGTTTTGCGGGGAAATTCATAGTGTTTGGTGTTTTTTCTTCTGATCCAGTTCTTTTCTGGGGTGTTTTTGAGGTGTTTTTGGGGTTTCCGTTGGGTTTCGTTGAGTTCCTAATGGGTTTTATGGTGGTTGGGAGTGGACATTTGGATTTGGAGAACATCAGGTACGTTTAGAGTGGTTTTGGGATTGGATCCGTGCTTTTTGGGGTTTTCTTTCGTTTTTGGGGGTGATCCTGTTCTTGTTTGGGGTGTTTTGGACGTGTTTTGGGTTCTCCGTTGGGTTTCGTTGTGTTTTCCGTGGTCATCATGGTGGAAAAGTGTAAATTGTGGGTTTTGGAGAACATCAGGTAGGTTTAGGGTGTTTTTTGGGGTGGATCTATGTTTTTGGGGGATTTTCTTCCAGTTTTGGGGGTGATTCCGTTCTTGTTTGGGGTGTTTTTGACGTGTTTTGTGGTCTCTGTTTTGTTTCGTTGTGTTTTCCTTGTTCATTTTGGTGGAAAAGGCTGAATAGTGGGTTTTGGAGAACATCAGGTAGGTTTAGGGTGGTTTTGGGATTTGATCCGTGCTTTTTGGGGATTTTGTTCCAGTTTTGGGGGTGATTCCGTTCTTGTTTGTAGTGTTTTTGATGTGTTTTGGGTTCTCCGTTGGGTTTCGTTGGGTTTTCCGTTGGCATCATGGTGGAAAAGGGTAAATTGTGGGTTTTGGAGAACATCAGGTAGGTTTAGGGGGACTTTTGGGGTGGATTCATGGTATTTGTTTTTTTTTTTTTTCTGTTTTTCTGGGTTGATCCCGTTCTTTTTTGGTGTGTTTTTGATGTGTTTTGGGGTCTCCGTTGGGTTTTGTTGGGTTCTTGTTGGTCATCATGTTGGAAAAGTGTAAATTGTGGGTTTTGGAGAATATCAGGTGAGTTTAAGTTTTTCTGGGTGGTGAATCTATGGTTTTGGTTGAATTCTTCTGTTTTTTTTTTTTTTTTTTTTGCGTTTTCTTCTGTTTTTGGGGTGGTCCCATTCTTGTTTGGGGTGTTTTTGACATATTTTGGGGTCTCCGTTGGTTTTTGTTGGGTTCTTGTTGTTCATCATGGTGGAAAAGGGTAAATTGTGGGTATTGGAGAACATCAGGTAGGTTTAGGGGGACTTTTGGGGTGGATCAACGGCTTTTAGGGTTTTCTTTCGGTTTTGGGGGTGATCCCGCTTTTTTTTTGTGGTGTTTTTGACGTGTTTTGGGGTTTCCGTTGCGTTTCGTTGATTTCCTAATGTGTTTTAAGTTTGTTGGGAGTGGACTTTGGGATTTGGAGAACATCAGGTAGGTTTAGTGTGTTTTTGGGGTGGATCTATGTTTTTTGGGGTTTTCTTTCTTTTTTAGGGGTTATCCTGTTCTTGTTTGGGGTGTTTTCGACTTGTTTTGGGGTCTCCGTTGGGTTTTAGTTGGATTCTCGTTGGTCGTTAGGGTAAATGGGAGTGGATTGTGGGTTTTGAAGAAGATCAGGTGAGTTTAGGGTGGTTTTGCGGGGAAATTCATAGTGTTTGGTGTTTTTTCTTCTGATCCAGTTCTTTTCTGGGGTGTTTTTGAGGTGTTTTTGGGGTTTCCGTTGGGTTTCGTTGAGTTCCTAATGGGTTTTATGGTGGTTGGGAGTGGACATTTGGATTTGGAGAACATCAGGTACGTTTAGAGTGGTTTTGGGATTGGATCCGTGCTTTTTGGGGTTTTCTTTCGTTTTTGGGGGTGATCCTGTTCTTGTTTGGGGTGTTTTGGACGTGTTTTGGGTTCTCCGTTGGGTTTCGTTGTGTTTTCCGTGGTCATCATGGTGGAAAAGTGTAAATTGTGGGTTTTGGAGAACATCAGGTAGGTTTAGGGTGTTTTTTGGGGTGGATCTATGTTTTTGGGGGATTTTCTTCCAGTTTTGGGGGTGATTCCGTTCTTGTTTGGGGTGTTTTTGACGTGTTTTGTGGTCTCTGTTTTGTTTCGTTGTGTTTTCCTTGTTCATTTTGGTGGAAAAGGCTGAATAGTGGGTTTTGGAGAACATCAGGTAGGTTTAGGGTGGTTTTGGGATTTGATCCGTGCTTTTTGGGGATTTTGTTCCAGTTTTGGGGGTGATTCCGTTCTTGTTTGTAGTGTTTTTGATGTGTTTTGGGTTCTCCGTTGGGTTTCGTTGGGTTTTCCGTTGGCATCATGGTGGAAAAGGGTAAATTGTGGGTTTTGGAGAACATCAGGTAGGTTTAGGGGGACTTTTGGGGTGGATTCATGGTATTTGTTTTTTTTTTTTTTCTGTTTTTCTGGGTTGATCCCGTTCTTTTTTGGTGTGTTTTTGATGTGTTTTGGGGTCTCCGTTGGGTTTTGTTGGGTTCTTGTTGGTCATCATGTTGGAAAAGTGTAAATTGTGGGTTTTGGAGAATATCAGGTGAGTTTAAGTTTTTCTGGGTGGTGAATCTATGGTTTTGGTTGAATTCTTCTGTTTTTTTTTTAGCGTTTTCTTCTGTTTTTGGGGTGGTCCCATTCTTGTTTGGGGTGTTTTTGACATATTTTGGGGTCTCCGTTGGTTTTTGTTGGGTTCTTGTTGTTCATCATGGTGAAAACGTGTAAATTGTGGGTATTGGAGAACATCAGGTAGGTTTAGGGGGACTTTTGGGGTGGATCAACGGCTTTTAGGGTTTTCTTTCGGTTTTGGGGGTGATCCCGCTTTTTTTTGTGGTGTTTTTGACGTGTTTTGGGGTTTCCGTTGCGTTTCGTTGATTTCCTAATGTGTTTTAAGTTTGTTGGGAGTGGACTTTGGGATTTGGAGAACATCAGGTAGGTTTAGTGTGTTTTTGGGGTGGATCTATGTTTTTTGGGGTTTTCTTTCTTTTTTAGGGGTTATCCTGTTCTTGTTTGGGGTGTTTTCGACTTGTTTTGGGGTCTCCGTTGGGTTTTAGTTGGATTCTCGTTGGTCGTTAGGGTAAATGGGAGTGGATTGTGGGTTTTGAAGAAGATCAGGTGAGTTTAGGGTGGTTTTGCGGGGAAATTCATAGTGTTTGGTGTTTTTTCTTCTGATCCAGTTCTTTTCTGGGGTGTTTTTGAGGTGTTTTTGGGGTTTCCGTTGGGTTTCGTTGAGTTCCTAATGGGTTTTATGGTGGTTGGGAGTGGACATTTGGATTTGGAGAACATCAGGTACGTTTAGAGTGGTTTTGGGATTGGATCCGTGCTTTTTGGGGTTTTCTTTCGTTTTTGGGGGTGATCCTGTTCTTGTTTGGGGTGTTTTGGACGTGTTTTGGGTTCTCCGTTGGGTTTCGTTGTGTTTTCCGTGGTCATCATGGTGGAAAAGTGTAAATTGTGGGTTTTGGAGAACATCAGGTAGGTTTAGGGTGTTTTTTGGGGTGGATCTATGTTTTTGGGGGATTTTCTTCCAGTTTTGGGGGTGATTCCGTTCTTGTTTGGGGTGTTTTTGACGTGTTTTGTGGTCTCTGTTTTGTTTCGTTGTGTTTTCCTTGTTCATTTTGGTGGAAAAGGCTGAATAGTGGGTTTTGGAGAACATCAGGTAGGTTTAGGGTGGTTTTGGGATTTGATCCGTGCTTTTTGGGGATTTTGTTCCAGTTTTGGGGGTGATTCCGTTCTTGTTTGTAGTGTTTTTGATGTGTTTTGGGTTCTCCGTTGGGTTTCGTTGGGTTTTCCGTTGGCATCATGGTGGAAAAGGGTAAATTGTGGGTTTTGGAGAACATCAGGTAGGTTTAGGGGGACTTTTGGGGTGGATTCATGGTATTTGTTTTTTTTTTTTTTCTGTTTTTCTGGGTTGATCCCGTTCTTTTTTGGTGTGTTTTTGATGTGTTTTGGGGTCTCCGTTGGGTTTTGTTGGGTTCTTGTTGGTCATCATGTTGGAAAAGTGTAAATTGTGGGTTTTGGAGAATATCAGGTGAGTTTAAGTTTTTCTGGGTGGTGAATCTATGGTTTTGGTTGAATTCTTCTGTTTTTTTTTTAGCGTTTTCTTCTGTTTTTGGGGTGGTCCCATTCTTGTTTGGGGTGTTTTTGACATATTTTGGGGTCTCCGTTGGTTTTTGTTGGGTTCTTGTTGTTCATCATGGTGAAAACGTGTAAATTGTGGGTATTGGAGAACATCAGGTAGGTTTAGGGGGACTTTTGGGGTGGATCAACGGCTTTTAGGGTTTTCTTTCGGTTTTGGGGGTGATCCCGCTTTTTTTTGTGGTGTTTTTGACGTGTTTTGGGGTTTCCGTTGCGTTTCGTTGATTTCCTAATGTGTTTTAAGTTTGTTGGGAGTGGACTTTGGGATTTGGAGAACATCAGGTAGGTTTAGTGTGTTTTTGGGGTGGATCTATGTTTTTTGGGGTTTTCTTTCTTTTTTAGGGGTTATCCTGTTCTTGTTTGGGGTGTTTTCGACTTGTTTTGGGGTCTCCGTTGGGTTTTAGTTGGATTCTCGTTGGTCGTTAGGGTAAATGGGAGTGGATTGTGGGTTTTGAAGAAGATCAGGTGAGTTTAGGGTGGTTTTGCGGGGAAATTCATAGTGTTTGGTGTTTTTTCTTCTGATCCAGTTCTTTTCTGGGGTGTTTTTGAGGTGTTTTTGGGGTTTCCGTTGGGTTTCGTTGAGTTCCTAATGGGTTTTATGGTGGTTGGGAGTGGACATTTGGATTTGGAGAACATCAGGTACGTTTAGAGTGGTTTTGGGATTGGATCCGTGCTTTTTGGGGTTTTCTTTCGTTTTTGGGGGTGATCCTGTTCTTGTTTGGGGTGTTTTGGACGTGTTTTGGGTTCTCCGTTGGGTTTCGTTGTGTTTTCCGTGGTCATCATGGTGGAAAAGTGTAAATTGTGGGTTTTGGAGAACATCAGGTAGGTTTAGGGTGTTTTTTGGGGTGGATCTATGCTTTTGGGGGATTTTCTTCCAGTTTTGGGGGTGATTCCGTTCTTGTTTGGGGTGTTTTTGACGTGTTTTGTGGTCTCTGTTTTGTTTCGTTGTGTTTTCCTTGTTCATTTTGGTGGAAAAGGCTGAATAGTGGGTTTTGGAGAACATCAGGTAGGTTTAGGGTGGTTTTGGGATTGGATCCGTGCTTTTTGGGGATTTTGTTCCAGTTTTGGGGGTGATTCCGTTCTTGTTTGTAGTGTTTTTGATGTGTTTTGGGTTCTCCGTTGGGTTTCGTTGGGTTTTCCGTTGGCATCATGGTGGAAAAGGGTAAATTGTGGGTTTTGGAGAACATCAGGTAGGTTTAGGGGGACTTTTGGGGTGGATTCATGGTATTTGTTTTTTTTTTTTTTCTGTTTTTCTGGGTTGATCCCGTTCTTTTTTGGTGTGTTTTTGATGTGTTTTGGGGTCTCCGTTGGGTTTTGTTGGGTTCTTGTTGGTCATCATGTTGGAAAAGTGTAAATTGTGGGTTTTGGAGAACATCAGGTAGGTTTAGGGTTTTTTTGGGGTGGATCTATGTTTTTGGGGGATTTTCTTCCAGTTTTGGGGGTGATTCCGTTCTTGTTTGGGGTGTTTTTGTCATGTTTTGTGGTCTCTGTTTTGTTTCGTTGTGTTTTCCTCGTTCATTTTGGTGGAAAAGGCTGAATAGTGGGTTTTGGAGAACATCAGGTAGGTTTAGGGTGGTTTTGGGATTTGATCCGTGCTTTTTGGGGTTTACTTTCGTTTTTGGGGGTGATCCTGTTCTTGTTTGGGGTGTTTTGGACGTGTTTTGGGTTCTCCGTTGGGTTTCGTTGTGTTTTCCGTGGTCATCATGGTGGAAAAGTGTAAATTGTGGGTTTTGGAGAACATCAGGTAGGTTTAGGGTTTTTTTGGGGTGGATCTATGTTTTTGGGGGATTTTCTTCCAGTTTTGGGGGTGATTCCGTTCTTGTTTGTGGTGTTTTTGATGTGTTTTGGGTTCTCCGTTGGGTTTCGTTGGGTTTTCCGTTGGCATCATGGTGGAAAAGGGTAAATTGTGGGTTTTGGAGAACATCAGGTAGGTTTAGGGGGACTTTTGGGGTGGATTCATGGTATTTGTTTTTTTTTTTTCTGTTTTTCTGTGGTGATCCCGTTCTTTTTTGGTGTGTTTTTGATGTGTTTTGGGGTCTCCGTTGGGTTTTGTTGGGTTCTTGTTGGTCATCATGTTGGAAAAGTGTAAATTGTGGGTTTTGGAGAATATCAGGTGAGTTTAAGTTTTTCTGGGTGGTGAATCTATGGTTTTGGTTGAATTCTTCTGTTTTTTTTTTTTTTTTTTTTTTTTTTTTAGCGTTTTCTTCTGTTTTTGGGGTGGTCCCATTCTTTTTTGGGGTGTTTTTGACATATTTTGGGGTCTCCGTTGGTTTTTGTTGGGTTCTTGTTGTTCATCATGGTGAAAACGTGTAAATTGTGGGTATTGGAGAACATCAGGTAGGTTTAGGGGGACTTTTGGGGTGGATCAACGGCTTTTAGGGTTTTCTTTCGGTTTTGGGGTTGATCCCGCTTTTTTTTGTGGTGTTTTTGACGTGTTTTGGGGTTTCCGTTGCGTTTCGTTGATTTCCTAATGTGTTTTAAGTTTGTTGGGAGTGGACTTTGGGATTTGGAGAACATCAGGTAGGTTTAGTGTGTTTTTGGGGTGGATCTATGTTTTTTGGGGTTTTCTTTCTTTTTTAGGGGTTATCCTGTTCTTGTTTGGGGTGTTTTCGACTTGTTTTGGGGTCTCCGTTGGGTTTTAGTTGGATTCTCGTTGGTCGTTAGGGTAAATGGGAGTGGATTGTGGGTTTTGAAGAAGATCAGGTGAGTTTAGGGTGGTTTTGCGGGGAAATTCATAGTGTTTGGTGTTTTTTCTTCTGATCCAGTTCTTTTCTGGGGTGTTTTTGAGGTGTTTTTGGGGTTTCCGTTGGGTTTCGTTGAGTTCCTAATGGGTTTTATGGTGGTTGGGAGTGGACATTTGGATTTGGAGAACATCAGGTACGTTTAGAGTGGTTTTGGGATTGGATCCGTGCTTTTTGGGGTTTTCTTTCGTTTTTGGGGGTGATCCTGTTCTTGTTTGGGGTGTTTTGGACGTGTTTTGGGTTCTCCGTTGGGTTTCGTTGTGTTTTCCGTGGTCATCATGGTGGAAAAGTGTAAATTGTGGGTTTTGGAGAACATCAGGTAGGTTTAGGGTGTTTTTTGGGGTGGATCTATGCTTTTGGGGGATTTTCTTCCAGTTTTGGGGGTGATTCCGTTCTTGTTTGGGGTGTTTTTGACGTGTTTTGTGGTCTCTGTTTTGTTTCGTTGTGTTTTCCTTGTTCATTTTGGTGGAAAAGGCTGAATAGTGGGTTTTGGAGAACATCAGGTAGGTTTAGGGTGGTTTTGGGATTTGATCCGTGCTTTTTGGGGATTTTGTTCCAGTTTTGGAGGTGATTCCGTTCTTGTTTGTGGTGTTTTTGATGTGTTTTGGGTTCTCCGTTGGGTTTCGTTGGGTTTTCCGTTGGCATCATGGTGGAAAAGGGTAAATTGTGGGTATTGGAGAACATCAGGTAGGTTTAGGGGGACTTTTGGGGTGGATCAACGGCTTTTAGGGTTTTCTTTCGGTTTTGGGGGTGATCCCGCTTTTTTTTGTGGTGTTTTTGACGTGTTTTGGGGTTTCCGTTGCGTTTCGTTGATTTCCTAATGTGTTTTAAGTTTGTTGGGAGTGGACTTTGGGATTTGGAGAACATCAGGTAGGTTTAGTGTGTTTTTGGGGTGGATCTATGTTTTTTGGGGTTTTCTTTCTTTTTTAGGGGTTATCCTGTTCTTGTTTGGGGTGTTTTCGACTTGTTTTGGGGTCTCCGTTGGGTTTTAGTTGGATTCTCGTTGGTCGTTAGGGTAAATGGGAGTGGATTGTGGGTTTTGAAGAAGATCAGGTGAGTTTAGGGTGGTTTTGCGGGGAAATTCATAGTGTTTGGTGTTTTTTCTTCTGATCCAGTTCTTTTCTGGGGTGTTTTTGAGGTGTTTTTGGGGTTTCCGTTGGGTTTCGTTGAGTTCCTAATGGGTTTTATGGTGGTTGGGAGTGGACATTTGGATTTGGAGAACATCAGGTACGTTTAGAGTGGTTTTGGGATTGGATCCGTGCTTTTTGGGGTTTTCTTTCGTTTTTGGGGGTGATCCTGTTCTTGTTTGGGGTGTTTTGGACGTGTTTTGGGTTCTCCGTTGGGTTTCGTTGTGTTTTCCGTGGTCATCATGGTGGAAAAGTGTAAATTGTGGGTTTTGGAGAACATCAGGTAGGTTTAGGGTGTTTTTTGGGGTGGATCTATGTTTTTGGGGGATTTTCTTCCAGTTTTGGGGGTGATTCCGTTCTTGTTTGGGGTGTTTTTGACGTGTTTTGTGGTCTCTGTTTTGTTTCGTTGTGTTTTCCTTGTTCATTTTGGTGGAAAAGGCTGAATAGTGGGTTTTGGAGAACATCAGGTAGGTTTAGGGTGGTTTTGGGATTTGATCCGTGCTTTTTGGGGATTTTGTTCCAGTTTTGGGGGTGATTCCGTTCTTGTTTGTGGTGTTTTTGATGTGTTTTGGGTTCTCCGTTGGGTTTCGTTGGGTTTTCCGTTGGCATCATGGTGTAAAAGGGTAAATTGTGGGTTTTGGAGAACATCAGGTAGGTTTAGGGGGACTTTTGGGGTGGATTCATGGTATTTGTTTTTTTTTTCTTCTGTTTTTCTGGGTTGATCCCGTTCTTTTTTGGTGTGTTTTTGATGTGTTTTGGGGTCTCCGTTGGGTTTTGTTGGGTTCTTGTTGGTCATCATGTTGGAAAAGTGTAAATTGTGGGTTTTGGAGAATATCAGGTGAGTTTAAGTTTTTCTGGGTGGTGAATCTATGGTTTTGGTTGAATTCTTCTGTTTTTTTTTTTTAGCGTTTTCTTCTGTTTTTGGGGTGGTCCCATTCTTGTTTGGGGTGTTTTTGACATATTTTGGGGTCTCCGTTGGTTTTTGTTGGGTTCTTGTTGTTCATCATGGTGAAAACGTGTAAATTGTGGGTATTGGAGAACATCAGGTAGGTTTAGGGGGACTTTTGGGGTGGATCAACGGCTTTTAGGGTTTTCTTTCGGTTTTGGGGGTGATCCCGCTTTTTTTTGTGGTGTTTTTGACGTGTTTTGGGGTTTCCGTTGCGTTTCGTTGATTTCCTAATGTGTTTTAAGTTTGTTGGGAGTGGACTTTGGGATTTGGAGAACATCAGGTAGGTTTAGTGTGTTTTTGGGGTGGATCTACGGTTTTTGGGGTTTTCTTTCTTTTTTAGGGGTTATCCTGTTCTTGTTTGGGGTGTTTTCGACTTGTTTTGGGGTCTCCGTTGGGTTTTAGTTGGATTCTCGTTGGTCGTTAGGGTAAATGGGAGTGGATTGTGGGTTTTGAAGAAGATCAGGTGAGTTTAGGGTGGTTTTGCGGGGAAATTCATAGTGTTTGGTGTTTTTTCTTCTGATCCAGTTCTTTTCTGGGGTGTTTTTGAGGTGTTTTTGGGGTTTCCGTTGGGTTTCGTTGAGTTCCTAATGGGTTTTATGGTGGTTGGGAGTGGACATTTGGATTTGGAGAACATCAGGTACGTTTAGAGTGGTTTTGGGATTGGATCCGTGCTTTTTGGGGTTTTCTTTCGTTTTTGGGGGTGATCCTGTTCTTGTTTGGGGTGTTTTGGACGTGTTTTGGGTTCTCCGTTGGGTTTCGTTGTGTTTTCCGTGGTCATCATGGTGGAAAAGTGTAAATTGTGGGTTTTGGAGAACATCAGGTAGGTTTAGGGTGTTTTTTGGGGTGGATCTATGTTTTTGGGGGATTTTCTTCCAGTTTTGGGGGTGATTCCGTTCTTGTTTGTGGTGTTTTTGACGTGTTTTGTGGTCTCTGTTTTGTTTCGTTGTGTTTTCCTTGTTCATTTTGGTGGAAAAGGCTGAATAGTGGGTTTTGGAGAACATCAGGTAGGTTTAGGGTGGTTTTGGGATTTGATCCGTGCTTTTTGGGGATTTTGTTCCAGTTTTGGGGGTGATTCCGTTCTTGTTTGTGGTGTTTTTGATGTGTTTTGGGTTCTCCGTTGGGTTTCGTTGGGTTTTCCGTTGGCATCATGGTGGAAAAGGGTAAATTGTGGGTTTTGGAGAACATCAGGTAGGTTTAGGGGGACTTTTGGGGTGGATTCATGGTATTTGTTTTTTTTTTCTTCTGTTTTTCTGGGTTGATCCCGTTCTTTTTTGGTGTGTTTTTGATGTGTTTTGGGGTCTCCGTTGGGTTTTGTTGGGTTCTTGTTGGTCATCATGTTGGAAAAGTGTAAATTGTGGGTTTTGGAGAATATCAGGTGAGTTTAAGTTTTTCTGGGTGGTGAATCTATGGTTTTGGTTGAATTCTTCTGTTTTTTTTTTTAGCGTTTTCTTCTGTTTTTGGGGTGGTCCCATTCTTGTTTGGGGTGTTTTTGACATATTTTGGGGTCTCCGTTGGTTTTTGTTGGGTTCTTGTTGTTCATCATGGTGGAAAAGGGTAAATTGTGGGTATTGGAGAACATCAGGTAGGTTTAGGGGGACTTTTGGGGTGGATCAACGGCTTTTAGGGTTTTCTTTCGGTTTTGGGGGTGATCCCGCTTTTTTTTGTGGTGTTTTTGACGTGTTTTGGGGTTTCCGTTGCGTTTCGTTGATTTCCTAATGTGTTTTAAGTTTGTTGGGAGTGGACTTTGGGATTTGGAGAACATCAGGTAGGTTTAGTGTGTTTTTGGGGTGGATCTATGTTTTTTGGGGTTTTCTTTCTTTTTTAGGGGTTATCCTGTTCTTGTTTGGGGTGTTTTCGACTTGTTTTGGGGTCTCCGTTGGGTTTTAGTTGGATTCTCGTTGGTCGTTAGGGTAAATGGGAGTGGATTGTGGGTTTTGAAGAAGATCAGGTGAGTTTAGGGTGGTTTTGCGGGGAAATTCATAGTGTTTGGTGTTTTTTCTTCTGATCCAGTTCTTTTCTGGGGTGTTTTTGAGGTGTTTTTGGGGTTTCCGTTGGGTTTCGTTGAGTTCCTAATGGGTTTTATGGTGGTTGGGAGTGGACATTTGGATTTGGAGAACATCAGGTACGTTTAGAGTGGTTTTGGGATTGGATCCGTGCTTTTTGGGGTTTTCTTTCGTTTTTGGGGGTGATCCTGTTCTTGTTTGGGGTGTTTTGGACGTGTTTTGGGTTCTCCGTTGGGTTTCGTTGTGTTTTCCGTGGTCATCATGGTGGAAAAGTGTAAATTGTGGGTTTTGGAGAACATCAGGTAGGTTTAGGGTGTTTTTTTGGGGTGGATCTATGTTTTTGGGGGATTTTCTTCCAGTTTTGGGGGTGATTCCGTTCTTGTTTGGGGTGTTTTTGACGTGTTTTGTGGTCTCTGTTTTGTTTCGTTGTGTTTTCCTTGTTCATTTTGGTGGAAAAGTGTAAATTGTGGGTTTTGGAGAACATCAGGTAGGTTTAGGGTGGTTTTGGGATTTGATCCGTGCTTTTTGGGGATTTTGTTCCAGTTTTGGGGGTGATTCCGTTCTTGTTTGTGGTGTTTTTGATGTGTTTTGGGTTCTCCGTTGGGTTTCGTTGGGTTTTCCGTTGGCATCATGGTGGAAAAGGGTAAATTGTGGGTTTTGGAGAACATCAGGTAGGTTTAGGGGGACTTTTGGGGTGGATTCATGGTATTTGTTTTTTTTTTCTTCTGTTTTTCTGGGTTGATCCCGTTCTTTTTTGGTGTGTTTTTGATGTGTTTTGGGGTCTCCGTTGGGTTTTGTTGGGTTCTTGTTGGTCATCATGTTGGAAAAGTGTAAATTGTGGGTTTTGGAGAATATCAGGTGAGTTTAAGTTTTTCTGGGTGGTGAATCTATGGTTTTGGTTGAATTCTTCTGTTTTTTTTTTAGCGTTTTCTTCTGTTTTTGGGGTGGTCCCATTCTTGTTTGGGGTGTTTTTGACATATTTTGGGGTCTCCGTTGGTTTTTGTTGGGTTCTTGTTGTTCATCATGGTGGAAAAGGGTAAATTGTGGGTATTGGAGAACATCAGGTAGGTTTAGGGGGACTTTTGGGGTGGATCAACGGCTTTTAGGGTTTTCTTTCGGTTTTGGGGGTGATCCCGCTTTTTTTTGTGGTGTTTTTGACGTGTTTTGGGGTTTCCGTTGCGTTTCGTTGATTTCCTAATGTGTTTTAAGTTTGTTGGGAGTGGACTTTGGGATTTGGAGAACATCAGGTAGGTTTAGTGTGTTTTTGGGGTGGATCTATGTTTTTTGGGGTTTTCTTTCTTTTTTAGGGGTTATCCTGTTCTTGTTTGGGGTGTTTTCGACTTGTTTTGGGGTCTCCGTTGGGTTTTAGTTGGATTCTCGTTGGTCGTTAGGGTAAATGGGAGTGGATTGTGGGTTTTGAAGAAGATCAGGTGAGTTTAGGGTGGTTTTGCGGGGAAATTCATAGTGTTTGGTGTTTTTTCTTCTGATCCAGTTCTTTTCTGGGGTGTTTTTGAGGTGTTTTTGGGGTTTCCGTTGGGTTTCGTTGAGTTCCTAATGGGTTTTATGGTGGTTGGGAGTGGACATTTGGATTTGGAGAACATCAGGTACGTTTAGAGTGGTTTTGGGATTGGATCCGTGCTTTTTGGGGTTTTCTTTCGTTTTTGGGGGTGATCCTGTTCTTGTTTGGGGTGTTTTGGACGTGTTTTGGGTTCTCCGTTGGGTTTCGTTGTGTTTTCCGTGGTCATCATGGTGGAAAAGTGTAAATTGTGGGTTTTGGAGAACATCAGGTAGGTTTAGGGTGTTTTTTTGGGGTGGATCTATGTTTTTGGGGGATTTTCTTCCAGTTTTGGGGGTGATTCCGTTCTTGTTTGGGGTGTTTTTGACGTGTTTTGTGGTCTCTGTTTTGTTTCGTTGTGTTTTCCTTGTTCATTTTGGTGGAAAAGGCTGAATAGTGGGTTTTGGAGAACATCAGGTAGGTTTAGGGTGGTTTTGGGATTTGATCCGTGCTTTTTGGGGATTTTGTTCCAGTTTTGGGGGTGATTCCGTTCTTGTTTGTGGTGTTTTTGATGTGTTTTGGGTTCTCCGTTGGGTTTCGTTGGGTTTTCCGTTGGCATCATGGTGGAAAAGGGTAAATTGTGGGTTTTGGAGAACATCAGGTAGGTTTAGGGGGACTTTTGGGGTGGATTCATGGTATTTGTTTTTTTTTTTTCTGTTTTTCTGGGTTGATCCCGTTCTTTTTTGGTGTGTTTTTGATGTGTTTTGGGGTCTCCGTTGGGTTTTGTTGGGTTCTTGTTGGTCATCATGTTGGAAAAGTGTAAATTGTGGGTTTTGGAGAATATCAGGTGAGTTTAAGTTTTTCTGGGTGGTGAATCTATGGTTTTGGTTGAATTCTTCTGTTTTTTTTTTTAGCGTTTTCTTCTGTTTTTGGGGTGGTCCCATTCTTTTTTGGGGTGTTTTTGACATATTTTGGGGTCTCCGTTGGTTTTTGTTGGGTTCTTGTTGTTCATCATGGTGAAAACGTGTAAATTGTGGGTATTGGAGAACATCAGGTAGGTTTAGGGGGACTTTTGGGGTGGATCAACGGCTTTTAGGGTTTTCTTTCGGTTTTGGGGGTGATCCCGCTTTTTTTTGTGGTGTTTTTGACGTGTTTTGGGGTTTCCGTTGCGTTTCGTTGATTTCCTAATGTGTTTTAAGTTTGTTGGGAGTGGACTTTGGGATTTGGAGAACATCAGGTAGGTTTAGTGTGTTTTTGGGGTGGATCTATGTTTTTTGGGGTTTTCTTTCTTTTTTAGGGGTTATCCTGTTCTTGTTTGGGGTGTTTTCGACTTGTTTTGGGGTCTCCGTTGGGTTTTAGTTGGATTCTCGTTGGTCGTTAGGGTAAATGGGAGTGGATTGTGGGTTTTGAAGAAGATCAGGTGAGTTTAGGGTGGTTTTGCGGGGAAATTCATAGTGTTTGGTGTTTTTTCTTCTGATCCAGTTCTTTTCTGGGGTGTTTTTGAGGTGTTTTTGGGGTTTCCGTTGGGTTTCGTTGAGTTCCTAATGGGTTTTATGGTGGTTGGGAGTGGACATTTGGATTTGGAGAACATCAGGTACGTTTAGAGTGGTTTTGGGATTGGATCCGTGCTTTTTGGGGTTTTCTTTCGTTTTTGGGGGTGATCCTGTTCTTGTTTGGGGTGTTTTGGACGTGTTTTGGGTTCTCCGTTGGGTTTCGTTGTGTTTTCCGTGGTCATCATGGTGGAAAAGTGTAAATTGTGGGTTTTGGAGAACATCAGGTAGGTTTAGGGTGTTTTTTGGGGTGGATCTATGTTTTTGGGGGATTTTCTTCCAGTTTTGGGGGTGATTCCGTTCTTGTTTGGGGTGTTTTTGACGTGTTTTGTGGTCTCTGTTTTGTTTCGTTGTGTTTTCCTTGTTCATTTTGGTGGAAAAGGCTGAATAGTGGGTTTTGGAGAACATCAGGTAGGTTTAGGGTGGTTTTGGGATTTGATCCGTGCTTTTTGGGGATTTTGTTCCAGTTTTGGGGGTGATTCCGTTCTTGTTTGTGGTGTTTTTGATGTGTTTTGGGTTCTCCGTTGGGTTTCGTTGGGTTTTCCGTTGGCATCATGGTGGAAAAGGGTAAATTGTGGGTTTTGGAGAACATCAGGTAGGTTTAGGGGGACTTTTGGGGTGGATTCATGGTATTTGTTTTTTTTTTTTCTGTTTTTCTGGGTTGATCCCGTTCTTTTTTGGTGTGTTTTTGATGTGTTTTGGGGTCTCCGTTGGGTTTTGTTGGGTTCTTGTTGGTCATCATGTTGGAAAAGTGTAAATTGTGGGTTTTGGAGAATATCAGGTGAGTTTAAGTTTTTCTGGGTGGTGAATCTATGGTTTTGGTTGAATTCTTCTGTTTTTTTTTTTAGCGTTTTCTTCTGTTTTTGGGGTGGTCCCATTCTTTTTTGGGGTGTTTTTGACATATTTTGGGGTCTCCGTTGGTTTTTGTTGGGTTCTTGTTGTTCATCATGGTGAAAACGTGTAAATTGTGGGTATTGGAGAACATCAGGTAGGTTTAGGGGGACTTTTGGGGTGGATCAACGGCTTTTAGGGTTTTCTTTCGGTTTTGGGGGTGATCCCGCTTTTTTTTGTGGTGTTTTTGACGTGTTTTGGGGTTTCCGTTGCGTTTCGTTGATTTCCTAATGTGTTTTAAGTTTGTTGGGAGTGGACTTTGGGATTTGGAGAACATCAGGTAGGTTTAGTGTGTTTTTGGGGTGGATCTATGTTTTTTGGGGTTTTCTTTCTTTTTTAGGGGTTATCCTGTTCTTGTTTGGGGTGTTTTCGACTTGTTTTGGGGTCTCCGTTGGGTTTTAGTTGGATTCTCGTTGGTCGTTAGGGTAAATGGGAGTGGATTGTGGGTTTTGAAGAAGATCAGGTGAGTTTAGGGTGGTTTTGCGGGGAAATTCATAGTGTTTGGTGTTTTTTCTTCTGATCCAGTTCTTTTCTGGGGTGTTTTTGAGGTGTTTTTGGGGTTTCCGTTGGGTTTCGTTGAGTTCCTAATGGGTTTTATGGTGGTTGGGAGTGGACATTTGGATTTGGAGAACATCAGGTACGTTTAGAGTGGTTTTGGGATTGGATCCGTGCTTTTTGGGGTTTTCTTTCGTTTTTGGGGGTGATCCTGTTCTTGTTTGGGGTGTTTTGGACGTGTTTTGGGTTCTCCGTTGGGTTTCGTTGTGTTTTCCGTGGTCATCATGGTGGAAAAGTGTAAATTGTGGGTTTTGGAGAACATCAGGTAGGTTTAGGGTGTTTTTTTGGGGTGGATCTATGTTTTTGGGGGATTTTCTTCCAGTTTTGGGGGTGATTCCGTTCTTGTTTGGGGTGTTTTTGACGTGTTTTGTGGTCTCTGTTTTGTTTCGTTGTGTTTTCCTTGTTCATTTTGGTGGAAAAGGCTGAATAGTGGGTTTTGGAGAACATCAGGTAGGTTTAGGGTGGTTTTGGGATTTGATCCGTGCTTTTTGGGGATTTTGTTCCAGTTTTGGGGGTGATTCCGTTCTTGTTTGTGGTGTTTTTGATGTGTTTTGGGTTCTCCGTTGGGTTTCGTTGGGTTTTCCGTTGGCATCATGGTGGAAAAGGGTAAATTGTGGGTTTTGGAGAACATCAGGTAGGTTTAGGGGGACTTTTGGGGTGGATTCATGGTATTTTTTTTTTTTTTTTCTGTTTTTCTGGGGTGATCCCGTTCTTTTTTGGTGTGTTTTTGATGTGTTTTGGGGTCTCCGTTGGGTTTTGTTGGGTTCTTGTTGGTCATCATGTTGGAAAAGTGTAAATTGTGGGTTTTGGAGAATATCAGGTGAGTTTAAGTTTTTCTGGGTGGTGAATCTATGGTTTTGGTTGAATTCTTCTGTTTTTTTTTTTTAGCGTTTTCTTCTGTTTTTGGGGTGGTCCCATTCTTGTTTGGGGTGTTTTTGACATATTTTGGGGTCTCCGTTGGTTTTTGTTGGGTTCTTGTTGTTCATCATGGTGGAAAAGGGTAAATTGTGGGTATTGGAGAACATCAGGTAGGTTTAGGGGGACTTTTGGGGTGGATCAACGGCTTTTAGGGTTTTCTTTCGGTTTTGGGGGTGATCCCGCTTTTTTTTGTGGTGTTTTTGACGTGTTTTGGGGTTTCCGTTGCGTTTCGTTGATTTCCTAATGTGTTTTAAGTTTGTTGGGAGTGGACTTTGGGATTTGGAGAACATCAGGTAGGTTTAGTGTGTTTTTGGGGTGGATCTATGTTTTTTGGGGTTTTCTTTCTTTTTTAGGGGTTATCCTGTTCTTGTTTGGGGTGTTTTCGACTTGTTTTGGGGTCTCCGTTGGGTTTTAGTTGGATTCTCGTTGGTCGTTAGGGTAAATGGGAGTGGATTGTGGGTTTTGAAGAAGATCAGGTGAGTTTAGGGTGGTTTTGCGGGGAAATTCATAGTGTTTGGTGTTTTTTCTTCTGATCCAGTTCTTTTCTGGGGTGTTTTTGAGGTGTTTTTGGGGTTTCCGTTGGGTTTCGTTGAGTTCCTAATGGGTTTTATGGTGGTTGGGAGTGGACATTTGGATTTGGAGAACATCAGGTACGTTTAGAGTGGTTTTGGGATTGGATCCGTGCTTTTTGGGGTTTTCTTTCGTTTTTGGGGGTGATCCTGTTCTTGTTTGGGGTGTTTTGGACGTGTTTTGGGTTCTCCGTTGGGTTTCGTTGTGTTTTCCGTGGTCATCATGGTGGAAAAGTGTAAATTGTGGGTTTTGGAGAACATCAGGTAGGTTTTTGAGGACTTCTGGGGCAGATTCATGGTTTTTAGGGTTTTCTTCTGTTTTTTCTAGTGATCCAGTTGTTTTTTGGCGTGTTTTTGACGTGTTTTGGGGTCTCCGTTGGGTTTCATTGGGTTTCTCGTGGTCATCATCGTGGAAAAGTGTAAATTGTGGGTTTTGGAGAACATCAGGTAGGTTTAGGGTGTTTTTTGGGTGGATCTATGTTTTTGGGGGATTTTCTTCCAGTTTTGGGGGTGATTCCGTTCTTGTTTGGGGTGTTTTTGACGTGTTTTGTGGTCTGTGTTTTGTTTCGTTGTGTTTTCCTTGTTCATTTTGGTGGAAAAGGCTGAATAGTGGGTTTTGGAGAACATCAGGTAGGTTTAGGGTGGTTTTGGGATTTGATCCGTGCTTTTTGGGGATTTTGTTCCAGTTTTGGGGGTGATTCCGTTCTTGTTTGTGGTGTTTTTGATGTGTTTTGGGTTCTCCGTTGGGTTTCGTTGGGTTTTCCGTTGGCATCATGGTGGAAAAGGGTAAATTGTGGGTTTTGGAGAACATCAGGTAGGTTTAGGGGGACTTTTGGGGTGGATTCATGGTATTTGTTTTTTTTTTCTTCTGTTTTTCTGGGGTGATCCCGTTCTTTTTTGGTGTGTTTTTGATGTGTTTTGGGGTCTCCGTTGGGTTTTGTTGGGTTCTTGTTGGTCATCATGTTGGAAAAGTGTAAATTGTGGGTTTTGGAGAATATCAGGTGAGTTTAAGTTTTTCTGGGTGGTGAATCTATGGTTTTGGTTGAATTCTTCTGTTTTTTTTTTAGCGTTTTCTTCTGTTTTTGGGGTGGTCCCATTCTTGTTTGGGGTGTTTTTGACATATTTTGGGGTCTCCGTTGGTTTTTGTTGGGTTCTTGTTGTTCATCATGGTGGAAAAGGGTAAATTGTGGGTATTGGAGAACATCAGGTAGGTTTAGGGGGACTTTTGGGGTGGATCAACGGCTTTTAGGGTTTTCTTTCGGTTTTGGGGGTGATCCCGCTTTTTTTTGTGGTGTTTTTGACGTGTTTTGGGGTTTCCGTTGCGTTTCGTTGATTTCCTAATGTGTTTTAAGTTTGTTGGGAGTGGACTTTGGGATTTGGAGAACATCAGGTAGGTTTAGTGTGTTTTTGGGGTGGATCTATGTTTTTTGGGGTTTTCTTTCTTTTTTAGGGGTTATCCTGTTCTTGTTTGGGGTGTTTTCGACTTGTTTTGGGGTCTCCGTTGGGTTTTAGTTGGATTCTCGTTGGTCGTTAGGGTAAATGGGAGTGGATTGTGGGTTTTGAAGAAGATCAGGTGAGTTTAGGGTGGTTTTGCGGGGAAATTCATAGTGTTTGGTGTTTTTTCTTCTGATCCAGTTCTTTTCTGGGGTGTTTTTGAGGTGTTTTTGGGGTTTCCGTTGGGTTTCGTTGAGTTCCTAATGGGTTTTATGGTGGTTGGGAGTGGACATTTGGATTTGGAGAACATCAGGTACGTTTAGAGTGGTTTTGGGATTGGATCCGTGCTTTTTGGGGTTTTCTTTCGTTTTTGGGGGTGATCCTGTTCTTGTTTGGGGTGTTTTGGACGTGTTTTGGGTTCTCCGTTGGGTTTCGTTGTGTTTTCCGTGGTCATCATGGTGGAAAAGTGTAAATTGTGGGTTTTGGAGAACATCAGGTAGGTTTAGGGTGTTTTTTGGGGTGGATCTATGTTTTTGGGGGATTTTCTTCCAGTTTTGGGGGTGATTCCGTTCTTGTTTGGGGTGTTTTTGACGTGTTTTGTGGTCTCTGTTTTGTTTCGTTGTGTTTTCCTTGTTTATTTTGGTGGAAAAGGCTGAATAGTGGGTTTTGGAGAACATCAGGTAGGTTTAGGGTGGTTTTGGGATTTGATCCGTGCTTTTTGGGGATTTTGTTCCAGTTTTGGGGGTGATTCCGTTCTTGTTTGTGGTGTTTTTGATGTGTTTTGGGTTCTCCGTTGGGTTTCGTTGGGTTTTCCGTTGGCATCATGGTGGAAAAGGGTAAATTGTGGGTTTTGGAGAACATCAGGTAGGTTTAGGGGGACTTTTGGGGTGGATTCATGGTATTTGTTTTTTTTTTCTTCTGTTTTTCTGGGGTGATCCCGTTCTTTTTTGGTGTGTTTTTGATGTGTTTTGGGGTCTCCGTTGGGTTTTGTTGGGTTCTTGTTGGTCATCATGTTGGAAAAGTGTAAATTGTGGGTTTTGGAGAATATCAGGTGAGTTTAAGTTTTTCTGGGTGGTGAATCTATGGTTTTGGTTGAATTCTTCTGTTTTTTTTTTAGCGTTTTCTTCTGTTTTTGGGGTGGTCCCATTCTTGTTTGGGGTGTTTTTGACATATTTTGGGGTCTCCGTTGGTTTTTGTTGGGTTCTTGTTGTTCATCATGGTGGAAAAGGGTAAATTGTGGGTATTGGAGAACATCAGGTAGGTTTAGGGGGACTTTTGGGGTGGATCAACGGCTTTTAGGGTTTTCTTTCGGTTTTGGGGGTGATCCCGCTTTTTTTTGTGGTGTTTTTGACGTGTTTTGGGGTTTCCGTTGCGTTTCGTTGATTTCCTAATGTGTTTTAAGTTTGTTGGGAGTGGACTTTGGGATTTGGAGAACATCAGGTAGGTTTAGTGTGTTTTTGGGGTGGATCTATGTTTTTTGGGGTTTTCTTTCTTTTTTAGGGGTTATCCTGTTCTTGTTTGGGGTGTTTTCGACTTGTTTTGGGGTCTCCGTTGGGTTTTAGTTGGATTCTCGTTGGTCGTTAGGGTAAATGGGAGTGGATTGTGGGTTTTGAAGAAGATCAGGTGAGTTTAGGGTGGTTTTGCGGGGAAATTCATAGTGTTTGGTGTTTTTTCTTCTGATCCAGTTCTTTTCTGGGGTGTTTTTGAGGTGTTTTTGGGGTTTCCGTTGGGTTTCGTTGAGTTCCTAATGGGTTTTATGGTGGTTGGGAGTGGACATTTGGATTTGGAGAACATCAGGTACGTTTAGAGTGGTTTTGGGATTGGATCCGTGCTTTTTGGGGTTTTCTTTCGTTTTTGGGGGTGATCCTGTTCTTGTTTGGGGTGTTTTGGACGTGTTTTGGGTTCTCCGTTGGGTTTCGTTGTGTTTTCCGTGGTCATCATGGTGGAAAAGTGTAAATTGTGGGTTTTGGAGAACATCAGGTAGGTTTAGGGTGTTTTTTTGGGGTGGATCTATGTTTTTGGGGGATTTTCTTCCAGTTTTGGGGGTGATTCCGTTCTTGTTTGGGGTGTTTTTGACGTGTTTTGTGGTCTCTGTTTTGTTTCGTTGTGTTTTCCTTGTTCATTTTGGTGGAAAAGTGTAAATTGTGGGTTTTGGAGAACATCAGGTAGGTTTAGGGTGGTTTTGGGATTTGATCCGTGCTTTTTGGGGATTTTGTTCCAGTTTTGGGGGTGATTCCGTTCTTGTTTGTGGTGTTTTTGATGTGTTTTGGGTTCTCCGTTGGGTTTCGTTGGGTTTTCCGTGGTCATCATGGTGGAAAAGGGTAAATTGTGGGTTTTGGAGAACATCAGGTAGGTTTAGGGGGACTTTTGGGGTGGATTCATGGTATTTGTTTTTTTTTTTTCTGTTTTTCTGGGTTGATCCCGTTCTTTTTTGGTGTGTTTTTGATGTGTTTTGGGGTCTCCGTTGGGTTTTGTTGGGTTCTTGTTGGTCATCATGTTGGAAAAGTGTAAATTGTGGGTTTTGGAGAATATCAGGTGAGTTTAAGTTTTTCTGGGTGGTGAATCTATGGTTTTGGTTGAATTCTTCTGTTTTTTTTTTAGCGTTTTCTTCTGTTTTTGGGGTGGTCCCATTCTTGTTTGGGGTGTTTTTGACATATTTTGGGGTCTCCGTTGGTTTTTGTTGGGTTCTTGTTGTTCATCATGGTGGAAAAGGGTAAATTGTGGGTATTGGAGAACATCAGGTAGGTTTAGGGGGACTTTTGGGGTGGATCAACGGCTTTTAGGGTTTTCTTTCGGTTTTGGGGGTGATCCCGCTTTTTTTTTGTGGTGTTTTTGACGTGTTTTGGGGTTTCCGTTGCGTTTCGTTGATTTCCTAATGTGTTTTAAGTTTGTTGGGAGTGGACTTTGGGATTTGGAGAACATCAGGTAGGTTTAGTGTGTTTTTGGGGTGGATCTATGTTTTTTGGGGTTTTCTTTCTTTTTTAGGGGTTATCCTGTTCTTGTTTGGGGTGTTTTCGACTTGTTTTGGGGTCTCCGTTGGGTTTTAGTTGGATTCTCGTTGGTCGTTAGGGTAAATGGGAGTGGATTGTGGGTTTTGAAGAAGATCAGGTGAGTTTAGGGTGGTTTTGCGGGGAAATTCATAGTGTTTGGTGTTTTTTCTTCTGATCCAGTTCTTTTCTGGGGTGTTTTTGAGGTGTTTTTGGGGTTTCCGTTGGGTTTCGTTGAGTTCCTAATGCGTTTTATGGTGGTTGGGAGTGGACATTTGGATTTGGAGAACATCAGGTACGTTTAGAGTGGTTTTGGGATTGGATCCGTGCTTTTTGGGGTTTTCTTTCGTTTTTGGGGGTGATCCTGTTCTTGTTTGGGGTGTTTTGGACGTGTTTTGGGTTCTCCGTTGGGTTTCGTTGTGTTTTCCGTGGTCATCATGGTGGAAAAGTGTAAATTGTGGTTGAGTTCAAAATTTATGGTGACAGAAGGAAAAGTGCCACCAAAACCTCATCCCTAGATATGGGGAAAGCGGACTTCAGGCTGCTCAGGGAACTAGTCAGTAAGGTCCCCTGGGAAACTGCTCTTGAAGGCCTCGATGTCCACCAGTGCTGGTCACTCTTTAAGCGATGCCTCCTAGAAGCACAAGATAAGGCAATTCCAAAATATCGCAAGTCAGGCAGGCGGGGCAGGAGGCCGGCGTGGCTGACCAGGAACATTCTAATGGAGATTAGGCGGAAACAGAGAGTGTTTCGCTACTGGAAGGAGGGCCAGGCGTCATGGAAAGAATACAGGGATGCTGTTCGTGTTTGTAGGGAGAAAGTTCGAGTGGCCAAAGCACAGCTAGAGTTGAAGCTGGCTGTGTCTGTGAGAGAAAATAAAAAGGGTTTTTTTAGATATGTAAATGGAAAAAGGAGAACTAAAGAAAACATAGGGCCGCTCCTTGATAGGGAAGGTCTCCTCACAGACGATGACGTAGGCAAAGCAGAGACGCTTAACGCCTTCTTTGCCTCTGTCTTCAATGCCGATGATGGGCGTCGGGACCCAGGGTGCCCTGAGCTGGAGGACCGGGACGGTGGGGATGACAAACTCCCAACTGACCCTGAACGTGTGCGGGATTTGCTACTCCACCTGGATCCCTACAAGTCCATGGGTCCGGATGGGATTCATCCCCGGGTGCTGAAAGAGCTGGCGGATGTCATTGCGGAACCTCTATCAATTATTTTTCAACGATCCTGGGAATTTGGAGAGGTCCCGGTAGACTGGAAGCTGGCAAATGTTGTGCCAATTTTCAAGAAGGGTCAGAAAGAAGACCCTAGCAATTACAGGCCTGTCAGTCTCACGTCAGTGCCTGGTAAAATCATGGAGAAGTTGGTTCTTGGACTCATTGAGGCGCACCTGGGGGACAAAGCAGTTATTGGTCCCAGCCAGCATGGGTTTGTGAAGGGTAGGTCCTGCCTAACTAACCTGATTTCCTTTTATGATAAGATCACCCGTATGGTGGACCAAGGGAAACCAGCTGATGTGATTTTTTTGGACTTCAGCAAGGCTTTTGACACGGTTTCCCATAGGATCCTACTGGACAAAATGTCCACCATAGAGCTAAATAAAAACATCATACGATGGGTGAGCAATTGGCTAACGGGCAGGGCCCAAAGGGTTATGGTAAATGGAGCTGCGTCAGGCTGGCGGGCGGTCACCAGTGGGGTCCCTCAAGGCTCCATTTTAGGGCCGGTACTTTTCAATATTTTTATAAATGATCTGGATGTAGGAATAGAGGGTATTTTGAGCAAGTTTGCTGATGACACCAAACTTGGAGGAGTTGTGGACTCAAGTGAGGGCGTAAAGGCCTTGCAGAGGGATCTGGACAGGTTGGAGAGCTGGGCGATCACCAACCGCATGAAGTTCAATAAGAGCAAGTGCCGGGTCCTGCACCTGGGACGGGGAAACCCTGGCTGCACGTACAGACTGGGCGATGAGACGCTGGAGAGCAGCCTAGAAGAGAGGGATCTGGGGGTCGTGATAGACAGCAAGTTGAATATGAGCCAGCAGTGTGCCCTGGCAGCCAGGAGGGCCAATCGTGTCCTGGGGTGCATCAAGCACGGCATCGCTAGTAGGTCAAGGGAGGTGATTGTCCCGCTCTACTCTGCGCTGGTGCGGCCTCACCTCGAGTACTGTGTGCAGTTCTGGGCACCACAGTATAAAAAGGACATGAAACTGTTGGAAAGTGTCCAGAGGAGGGCTACGAAGATGGTGAAAGGCCTTGAGGGGAAGACGTACGAGGAACGGCTGAGGTCACTGGGCCTGTTCAGCCTGGAGAAGAGGAGGCTGAGGGGAGACCTCATCGCAGTCTACAACTTCCTCGTAAGGGGGTGTCAAGAGGCAGGAGACCTTTTCTCCATTAACACTAGTGACAGGACCCGCGGGAACGGGGTTAAGCTGAGGCAGGGGAAATTTAGGCTGGACGTCAGGAGGGGGTTCTTCACAGAGAGGGTGGTTGCACACTGGAACAGGCTCCCCAGGGAAGTGGTCACTGCACCGAGCCTGTCTGAATTTAAGAAGAGATTGGACTGTGAACTTAGGCACATGGTCTGAACTTTTGGGTAGACCTGTGCGGTGTCGAGAGTTGGACTTGATGATCCTTAAGGGTCCCTTCCAACTCAGGATATTCTATGATTCTATGATTCTATGATTCTATGATTCTATGAAAAGTGTAAATTGTGGGTTTTGGAGAACATCAGGTAGGTTTTTGAGGACTTCTGGGGCAGATTCATGGTTTTTAGGGTTTTCTTCTGTTTTTTCTAGTGATCCAGTTGTTTTTTGGCGTGTTTTTGACGTGTTTTGGGGTCTCCGTTGGGTTTCGTTGGGTTTTCCGTGGTCATCATGGTGGAAAAGTGTAAATTGTGGGTTTTGGAGAACATCAGGTAGATTTAGGGTGTTTTTTGGGGTGGATCTATGTTTTTGGGGGATTTTCTTCCAGTTTTGGGGGTGATCCTGTTCTTGTTTGGGGTGTTTTGGACGTGTTATGGGGTCTCCGTTGGGTTTCGTTGGGTTTTCCGTGGTCATCATGGTGGAAAAGTGTAAATTGTGGGTTTTGGAGAACATCAGGTAGATTTAGGGTGTTTTTTGGGGTGGATCTATGTTTTTGGGGGATTTTCTTCCAGTTTTGGGGGTGATTCCGTTCTTGTTTGTGGTGTTTTTGATGTGTTTTGGGTTCTCCGTTGGGTTTCGTTGGGTTTTCCGTTGGCATCATGGTGGAAAAGGGTAAATTGTGGGTTTTGGAGAACATCAGGTAGGTTTAGGGGGACTTTTGGGGTGGATTCATGGTATTTGTTTTTTTTTTCTTCTGTTTTTCTGGGGTGATCCCGTTCTTTTTTGGTGTGTTTTTGATGTGTTTTGGGGTCTCCGTTGGGTTTTGTTGGGTTCTTGTTGGTCATCATGTTGGAAAAGTGTAAATTGTGGGTTTTGGAGAATATCAGGTGAGTTTAAGTTTTTCTGGGTGGTGAATCTATGGTTTTGGTTGAATTCTTCTGTTTTTTTTTTAGCGTTTTCTTCTGTTTTTGGGGTGGTCCCATTCTTGTTTGGGGTGTTTTTGACATATTTTGGGGTCTCCGTTGGTTTTTGTTGGGTTCTTGTTGTTCATCATGGTGGAAAAGGGTAAATTGTGGGTATTGGAGAACATCAGGTAGGTTTAGGGGGACTTTTGGGGTGGATCAACGGCTTTTAGGGTTTTCTTTCGGTTTTGGGGGTGATCCCGCTTTTTTTTGTGGTGTTTTTGACGTGTTTTGGGGTTTCCGTTGCGTTTCGTTGATTTCCTAATGTGTTTTAAGTTTGTTGGGAGTGGACTTTGGGATTTGGAGAACATCAGGTAGGTTTAGTGTGTTTTTGGGGTGGATCTATGTTTTTTGGGGTTTTCTTTCTTTTTTAGGGGTTATCCTGTTCTTGTTTGGGGTGTTTTCGACTTGTTTTGGGGTCTCCGTTGGGTTTTAGTTGGATTCTCGTTGGTCGTTAGGGTAAATGGGAGTGGATTGTGGGTTTTGAAGAAGATCAGGTGAGTTTAGGGTGGTTTTGCGGGGAAATTCATAGTGTTTGGTGTTTTTTCTTCTGATCCAGTTCTTTTCTGGGGTGTTTTTGAGGTGTTTTTGGGGTTTCCGTTGGGTTTCGTTGAGTTCCTAATGGGTTTTATGGTGGTTGGGAGTGGACATTTGGATTTGGAGAACATCAGGTACGTTTAGAGTGGTTTTGGGATTGGATCCGTGCTTTTTGGGGTTTTCTTTCGTTTTTGGGGGTGATCCTGTTCTTGTTTGGGGTGTTTTGGACGTGTTTTGGGTTCTCCGTTGGGTTTCGTTGTGTTTTCCGTGGTCATCATGGTGGAAAAGTGTAAATTGTGGGTTTTGGAGAACATCAGGTAGGTTTAGGGTGTTTTTTTGGGGTGGATCTATGTTTTTGGGGGATTTTCTTCCAGTTTTGGGGGTGATTCCGTTCTTGTTTGGGGTGTTTTTGACGTGTTTTGTGGTCTCTGTTTTGTTTCGTTGTGTTTTCCTTGTTCATTTTGGTGGAAAAGTGTAAATTGTGGGTTTTGGAGAACATCAGGTAGGTTTAGGGTGGTTTTGGGATTTGATCCGTGCTTTTTGGGGATTTTGTTCCAGTTTTGGGGGTGATTCCGTTCTTGTTTGTGGTGTTTTTGATGTGTTTTGGGTTCTCCGTTGGGTTTCGTTGGGTTTTCCGTGGTCATCATGGTGGAAAAGGGTAAATTGTGGGTTTTGGAGAACATCAGGTAGGTTTAGGGGGACTTTTGGGGTGGATTCATGGTATTTGTTTTTTTTTTTTCTGTTTTTCTGGGTTGATCCCGTTCTTTTTTGGTGTGTTTTTGATGTGTTTTGGGGTCTCCGTTGGGTTTTGTTGGGTTCTTGTTGGTCATCATGTTGGAAAAGTGTAAATTGTGGGTTTTGGAGAATATCAGGTGAGTTTAAGTTTTTCTGGGTGGTGAATCTATGGTTTTGGTTGAATTCTTCTGTTTTTTTTTTAGCGTTTTCTTCTGTTTTTGGGGTGGTCCCATTCTTGTTTGGGGTGTTTTTGACATATTTTGGGGTCTCCGTTGGTTTTTGTTGGGTTCTTGTTGTTCATCATGGTGGAAAAGGGTAAATTGTGGGTATTGGAGAACATCAGGTAGGTTTAGGGGGACTTTTGGGGTGGATCAACGGCTTTTAGGGTTTTCTTTCGGTTTTGGGGGTGATCCCGCTTTTTTTTTGTGGTGTTTTTGACGTGTTTTGGGGTTTCCGTTGCGTTTCGTTGATTTCCTAATGTGTTTTAAGTTTGTTGGGAGTGGACTTTGGGATTTGGAGAACATCAGGTAGGTTTAGTGTGTTTTTGGGGTGGATCTATGTTTTTTGGGGTTTTCTTTCTTTTTTAGGGGTTATCCTGTTCTTGTTTGGGGTGTTTTCGACTTGTTTTGGGGTCTCCGTTGGGTTTTAGTTGGATTCTCGTTGGTCGTTAGGGTAAATGGGAGTGGATTGTGGGTTTTGAAGAAGATCAGGTGAGTTTAGGGTGGTTTTGCGGGGAAATTCATAGTGTTTGGTGTTTTTTCTTCTGATCCAGTTCTTTTCTGGGGTGTTTTTGAGGTGTTTTTGGGGTTTCCGTTGGGTTTCGTTGAGTTCCTAATGCGTTTTATGGTGGTTGGGAGTGGACATTTGGATTTGGAGAACATCAGGTACGTTTAGAGTGGTTTTGGGATTGGATCCGTGCTTTTTGGGGTTTTCTTTCGTTTTTGGGGGTGATCCTGTTCTTGTTTGGGGTGTTTTGGACGTGTTTTGGGTTCTCCGTTGGGTTTCGTTGTGTTTTCCGTGGTCATCATGGTGGAAAAGTGTAAATTGTGGTTGAGTTCAAAATTTATGGTGACAGAAGGAAAAGTGCCACCAAAACCTCATCCCTAGATATGGGGAAAGCGGACTTCAGGCTGCTCAGGGAACTAGTCAGTAAGGTCCCCTGGGAAACTGCTCTTGAAGGCCTCGATGTCCACCAGTGCTGGTCACTCTTTAAGCGATGCCTCCTAGAAGCACAAGATAAGGCAATTCCAAAATATCGCAAGTCAGGCAGGCGGGGCAGGAGGCCGGCGTGGCTGACCAGGAACATTCTAATGGAGATTAGGCGGAAACAGAGAGTGTTTCGCTACTGGAAGGAGGGCCAGGCGTCATGGAAAGAATACAGGGATGCTGTTCGTGTTTGTAGGGAGAAAGTTCGAGTGGCCAAAGCACAGCTAGAGTTGAAGCTGGCTGTGTCTGTGAGAGAAAATAAAAAGGGTTTTTTTAGATATGTAAATGGAAAAAGGAGAACTAAAGAAAACATAGGGCCGCTCCTTGATAGGGAAGGTCTCCTCACAGACGATGACGTAGGCAAAGCAGAGACGCTTAACGCCTTCTTTGCCTCTGTCTTCAATGCCGATGATGGGCGTCGGGACCCAGGGTGCCCTGAGCTGGAGGACCGGGACGGTGGGGATGACAAACTCCCAACTGACCCTGAACGTGTGCGGGATTTGCTACTCCACCTGGATCCCTACAAGTCCATGGGTCCGGATGGGATTCATCCCCGGGTGCTGAAAGAGCTGGCGGATGTCATTGCGGAACCTCTATCAATTATTTTTCAACGATCCTGGGAATTTGGAGAGGTCCCGGTAGACTGGAAGCTGGCAAATGTTGTGCCAATTTTCAAGAAGGGTCAGAAAGAAGACCCTAGCAATTACAGGCCTGTCAGTCTCACGTCAGTGCCTGGTAAAATCATGGAGAAGTTGGTTCTTGGACTCATTGAGGCGCACCTGGGGGACAAAGCAGTTATTGGTCCCAGCCAGCATGGGTTTGTGAAGGGTAGGTCCTGCCTAACTAACCTGATTTCCTTTTATGATAAGATCACCCGTATGGTGGACCAAGGGAAACCAGCTGATGTGATTTTTTTGGACTTCAGCAAGGCTTTTGACACGGTTTCCCATAGGATCCTACTGGACAAAATGTCCACCATAGAGCTAAATAAAAACATCATACGATGGGTGAGCAATTGGCTAACGGGCAGGGCCCAAAGGGTTATGGTAAATGGAGCTGCGTCAGGCTGGCGGGCGGTCACCAGTGGGGTCCCTCAAGGCTCCATTTTAGGGCCGGTACTTTTCAATATTTTTATAAATGATCTGGATGTAGGAATAGAGGGTATTTTGAGCAAGTTTGCTGATGACACCAAACTTGGAGGAGTTGTGGACTCAAGTGAGGGCGTAAAGGCCTTGCAGAGGGATCTGGACAGGTTGGAGAGCTGGGCGATCACCAACCGCATGAAGTTCAATAAGAGCAAGTGCCGGGTCCTGCACCTGGGACGGGGAAACCCTGGCTGCACGTACAGACTGGGCGATGAGACGCTGGAGAGCAGCCTAGAAGAGAGGGATCTGGGGGTCGTGATAGACAGCAAGTTGAATATGAGCCAGCAGTGTGCCCTGGCAGCCAGGAGGGCCAATCGTGTCCTGGGGTGCATCAAGCACGGCATCGCTAGTAGGTCAAGGGAGGTGATTGTCCCGCTCTACTCTGCGCTGGTGCGGCCTCACCTCGAGTACTGTGTGCAGTTCTGGGCACCACAGTATAAAAAGGACATGAAACTGTTGGAAAGTGTCCAGAGGAGGGCTACGAAGATGGTGAAAGGCCTTGAGGGGAAGACGTACGAGGAACGGCTGAGGTCACTGGGCCTGTTCAGCCTGGAGAAGAGGAGGCTGAGGGGAGACCTCATCGCAGTCTACAACTTCCTCGTAAGGGGGTGTCAAGAGGCAGGAGACCTTTTCTCCATTAACACTAGTGACAGGACCCGCGGGAACGGGGTTAAGCTGAGGCAGGGGAAATTTAGGCTGGACGTCAGGAGGGGGTTCTTCACAGAGAGGGTGGTTGCACACTGGAACAGGCTCCCCAGGGAAGTGGTCACTGCACCGAGCCTGTCTGAATTTAAGAAGAGATTGGACTGTGAACTTAGGCACATGGTCTGAACTTTTGGGTAGACCTGTGCGGTGTCGAGAGTTGGACTTGATGATCCTTAAGGGTCCCTTCCAACTCAGGATATTCTATGATTCTATGATTCTATGATTCTATGATTCTATGAAAAGTGTAAATTGTGGGTTTTGGAGAACATCAGGTAGGTTTTTGAGGACTTCTGGGGCAGATTCATGGTTTTTAGGGTTTTCTTCTGTTTTTTCTAGTGATCCAGTTGTTTTTTGGCGTGTTTTTGACGTGTTTTGGGGTCTCCGTTGGGTTTCATTGGGTTTCTCGTGGTCATCATCGTGGAAAAGTGTAAATTGTGGGTTTTGGAGAACATCAGGTAGGTTTAGGGTGTTTTTTGGGTGGATCTATGTTTTTGGGGGATTTTCTTCCAGTTTTGGGGGTGATTCCGTTCTTGTTTGGGGTGTTTTTGACGTGTTTTGTGGTCTGTGTTTTGTTTCGTTGTGTTTTCCTTGTTCATTTTGGTGGAAAAGGCTGAATAGTGGGTTTTGGAGAACATCAGGTAGGTTTAGGGTGGTTTTGGGATTTGATCCGTGCTTTTTGGGGATTTTGTTCCAGTTTTGGGGGTGATTCCGTTCTTGTTTGTGGTGTTTTTGATGTGTTTTGGGTTCTCCGTTGGGTTTCGTTGGGTTTTCCGTTGGCATCATGGTGGAAAAGGGTAAATTGTGGGTTTTGGAGAACATCAGGTAGGTTTAGGGGGACTTTTGGGGTGGATTCATGGTATTTGTTTTTTTTTTTTCTGTTTTTCTGGGGTGATCCCGTTCTTTTTTGGTGTGTTTTTGATGTGTTTTGGGGTCTCCGTTGGGTTTTGTTGGGTTCTTGTTGGTCATCATGTTGGAAAAGTGTAAATTGTGGGTTTTGGAGAATATCAGGTGAGTTTAAGTTTTTCTGGGTGGTGAATCTATGGTTTTGGTTGAATTCTTCTGTTTTTTTTTTTTTTTTTTTTTTTTTTTTTTTTTTAGCGTTTTCTTCTGTTTTTGGGGTGGTCCCATTCTTTTTTGGGGTGTTTTTGACATATTTTGGGGTCTCCGTTGGTTTTTGTTGGGTTCTTGTTGTTCATCATGGTGGAAAAGGGTAAATTGTGGGTATTGGAGAACATCAGGTAGGTTTAGGGGGACTTTTGGGGTGGATCAACGGCTTTTAGGGTTTTCTTTCGGTTTTGGGGGTGATCCCGCTTTTTTTTGTGGTGTTTTTGACGTGTTTTGGGGTTTCCGTTGCGTTTCGTTGATTTCCTAATGTGTTTTAAGTTTGTTGGGAGTGGACTTTGGGATTTGGAGAACATCAGGTAGGTTTAGTGTGTTTTTGGGGTGGATCTATGTTTTTTGGGGTTTTCTTTCTTTTTTAGGGGTTATCCTGTTCTTGTTTGGGGTGTTTTCGACTTGTTTTGGGGTCTCCGTTGGGTTTTAGTTGGATTCTCGTTGGTCGTTAGGGTAAATGGGAGTGGATTGTGGGTTTTGAAGAAGATCAGGTGAGTTTAGGGTGGTTTTGCGGGGAAATTCATAGTGTTTGGTGTTTTTTCTTCTGATCCAGTTCTTTTCTGGGGTGTTTTTGAGGTGTTTTTGGGGTTTCCGTTGGGTTTCGTTGAGTTCCTAATGGGTTTTATGGTGGTTGGGAGTGGACATTTGGATTTGGAGAACATCAGGTACGTTTAGAGTGGTTTTGGGATTGGATCCGTGCTTTTTGGGGTTTTCTTTCGTTTTTGGGGGTGATCCTGTTCTTGTTTGGGGTGTTTTGGACGTGTTATGGGGTCTCCGTTGGGTTTCGTTGGGTTTTCCGTGGTCATCATGGTGGAAAAGTGTAAATTGTGGGTTTTGGAGAACATCAGGTAGATTTAGGGTGTTTTTTGGGGTGGATCTATGTTTTTGGGGGATTTTCTTCCAGTTTTGGGGGTGATTCCGTTCTTGTTTGGGGTGTTTTTGACGTGTTTTGTGGTCTCTGTTTTGTTTCGTTGTGTTTTCCTTGTTCATTTTGGTGGAAAAGGCTGAATAGTGGGTTTTGGAGAACATCAGGTAGGTTTAGGGTGGTTTTGGGATTTGATCCGTGCTTTTTGGGGATTTTGTTCCAGTTTTGGGGGTGATTCCGTTCTTGTTTGTGGTGTTTTTGATGTGTTTTGGGTTCTCCGTTGGGTTTCGTTGGGTTTTCCGTTGGCATCATGGTGGAAAAGGGTAAATTGTGGGTTTTGGAGAACATCAGGTAGGTTTAGGGGGACTTTTGGGGTGGATTCATGGTATTTGTTTTTTTTTTTTTCTGTTTTTCTGGGTTGATCCCGTTCTTTTTTGGTGTGTTTTTGATGTGTTTTGGGGTCTCCGTTGGGTTTTGTTGGGTTCTTGTTGGTCATCATGTTGGAAAAGTGTAAATTGTGGGTTTTGGAGAATATCAGGTGAGTTTAAGTTTTTCTGGGTGGTGAATCTATGGTTTTGGTTGAATTCTTCTGTTTTTTTTTTAGCGTTTTCTTCTGTTTTTGGGGTGGTCCCATTCTTTTTTGGGGTGTTTTTGACATATTTTGGGGTCTCCGTTGGTTTTTGTTGGGTTCTTGTTGTTCATCATGGTGGAAAAGGGTAAATTGTGGGTATTGGAGAACATCAGGTAGGTTTAGGGGGACTTTTGGGGTGGATCAACGGCTTTTAGGGTTTTCTTTCGGTTTTGGGGGTGATCCCGCTTTTTTTTGTGGTGTTTTTGACGTGTTTTGGGGTTTCCGTTGCGTTTCGTTGATTTCCTAATGTGTTTTAAGTTTGTTGGGAGTGGACTTTGGGATTTGGAGAACATCAGGTAGGTTTAGTGTGTTTTTGGGGTGGATCTATGTTTTTTGGGGTTTTCTTTCTTTTTTAGGGGTTATCCTGTTCTTGTTTGGGGTGTTTTCGACTTGTTTTGGGGTCTCCGTTGGGTTTTAGTTGGATTCTCGTTGGTCGTTAGGGTAAATGGGAGTGGATTGTGGGTTTTGAAGAAGATCAGGTGAGTTTAGGGTGGTTTTGCGGGGAAATTCATAGTGTTTGGTGTTTTTTCTTCTGATCCAGTTCTTTTCTGGGGTGTTTTTGAGGTGTTTTTGGGGTTTCCGTTGGGTTTCGTTGAGTTCCTAATGGGTTTTATGGTGGTTGGGAGTGGACATTTGGATTTGGAGAACATCAGGTACGTTTAGAGTGGTTTTGGGATTGGATCCGTGCTTTTTGGGGTTTTCTTTCGTTTTTGGGGGTGATCCTGTTCTTGTTTGGGGTGTTTTGGACGTGTTTTGGGTTCTCCGTTGGGTTTCGTTGTGTTTTCCGTGGTCATCATGGTGGAAAAGTGTAAATTGTGGGTTTTGGAGAACATCAGGTAGGTTTAGGGTTTTTTTGGGGTGGATCTATGTTTTTGGGGGATTTTCTTCCAGTTTTGGGGGTGATTCCGTTCTTGTTTGTGGTGTTTTTGATGTGTTTTGGGTTCTCCGTTGGGTTTCGTTGGGTTTTCCGTTGGCATCATGGTGGAAAAGGGTAAATTGTGGGTTTTGGAGAACATCAGGTAGGTTTAGGGGGACTTTTGGGGTGGATTCATGGTATTTGTTTTTTTTTTTCTGTTTTTCTGGGTTGATCCCGTTCTTTTTTGGTGTGTTTTTGATGTGTTTTGGGGTCTCCGTTGGGTTTTGTTGGGTTCTTGTTGGTCATCATGTTGGAAAAGTGTAAATTGTGGGTTTTGGAGAATATCAGGTGAGTTTAAGTTTTTCTGGGTGGTGAATCTATGGTTTTGGTTGAATTCTTCTGTTTTTTTTTTAGCGTTTTCTTCTGTTTTTGGGGTGGTCCCATTCTTGTTTGGGGTGTTTTTGACATATTTTGGGGTCTCCGTTGGTTTTTGTTGGGTTCTTGTTGTTCATCATGGTGGAAAAGGGTAAATTGTGGGTATTGGAGAACATCAGGTAGGTTTAGGGGGACTTTTGGGGTGGATCAACGGCTTTTAGGGTTTTCTTTCGGTTTTGGGGGTGATCCCGCTTTTTTTTGTGGTGTTTTTGACGTGTTTTGGGGTTTCCGTTGCGTTTCGTTGATTTCCTAATGTGTTTTAAGTTTGTTGGGAGTGGACTTTGGGATTTGGAGAACATCAGGTAGGTTTAGTGTGTTTTTGGGGTGGATCTATGTTTTTTGGGGTTTTCTTTCTTTTTTAGGGGTTATCCTGTTCTTGTTTGGGGTGTTTTCGACTTGTTTTGGGGTCTCCGTTGGGTTTTAGTTGGATTCTCGTTGGTCGTTAGGGTAAATGGGAGTGGATTGTGGGTTTTGAAGAAGATCAGGTGAGTTTAGGGTGGTTTTGCGGGGAAATTCATAGTGTTTGGTGTTTTTTCTTCTGATCCAGTTCTTTTCTGGGGTGTTTTTGAGGTGTTTTTTGGGTTTCCGTTGGGTTTCGTTGAGTTCCTAATGGGTTTTATGGTGGTTGGGAGTGGACATTTGGATTTGGAGAACATCAGGTACGTTTAGAGTGGTTTTGGGATTGGATCCGTGCTTTTTGGGGTTTTCTTTCGTTTTTGGGGGTGATCCTGTTCTTGTTTGGGGTGTTTTGGACGTGTTTTGGGTTCTCCGTTGGGTTTCGTTGTGTTTTCCGTGGTCATCATGGTGGAAAAGTGTAAATTGTGGGTTTTGGAGAACATCAGGTAGGTTTAGGGTTTTTTTGGGGTGGATCTATGTTTTTGGGGGATTTTCTTCCAGTTTTGGGGGTGATTCTGTTCTTGTTTGGGGTGTTTTTGACGTGTTTTGTGGTCTCTGTTTTGTTTCGTTGTGTTTTCCTTGTTCATTTTGGTGGAAAAGGCTGAATAGTGGGTTTTGGAGAACATCAGGTAGGTTTAGGGTGGTTTTGGGATTGGATCCGTGCTTTTTGGGGATTTTGTTCCAGTTTTGGGGGTGATTCCGTTCTTGTTTGTGGTGTTTTTGATGTGTTTTGGGTTCTCCGTTGGGTTTCGTTGGGTTTTCCGTTGGCATCATGGTGGAAAAGGGTAAATTGTGGGTTTTGGAGAACATCAGGTAGATTTAGGGTGTTTTTTGGGGTGGATCTATGTTTTTGGGGGATTTTCTTCCAGTTTTGGGGGTGATTCCGTTCTTGTTTGGGGTGTTTTTGACGTGTTTTGTGGTCTCTGTTTTGTTTCGTTGTGTTTTCCTTGTTCATTTTGGTGGAAAAGGCTGAATAGTGGGTTTTGGAGAACATCAGGTAGGTTTAGGGTGGTTTTGGGATTTGATCCGTGCTTTTTGGGGATTTTGTTCCAGTTTTGGGGGTGATTCCGTTCTTGTTTGTGGTGTTTTTGATGTGTTTTGGGTTCTCCGTTGGGTTTCGTTGGGTTTTCCGTTGGCATCATGGTGGAAAAGGGTAAATTGTGGGTTTTGGAGAACATCAGGTAGGTTTAGGGGGACTTTTGGGGTGGATTCATGGTATTTGTTTTTTTTTTTTCTGTTTTTCTGGGGTGATCCCGTTCTTTTTTGGTGTGTTTTTGATGTGTTTTGGGGTCTCCGTTGGGTTTTGTTGGGTTCTTGTTGGTCATCATGTTGGAAAAGTGTAAATTGTGGGTTTTGGAGAATATCAGGTGAGTTTAAGTTTTTCTGGGTGGTGAATCTATGGTTTTGGTTGAATTCTTCTGTTTTTTTTTTTTTTTTTTTTTAGCGTTTTCTTCTGTTTTTGGGGTGGTCCCATTCTTTTTTGGGGTGTTTTTGACATATTTTGGGGTCTCCGTTGGTTTTTGTTGGGTTCTTGTTGTTCATCATGGTGGAAAAGGGTAAATTGTGGGTATTGGAGAACATCAGGTAGGTTTAGGGGGACTATTGGGGTGGATCAACGGCTTTTAGGGTTTTCTTTCGGTTTTGGGGGTGATCCCGCTTTTTTTTGTGGTGTTTTTGACGTGTTTTGGGGTTTCCGTTGCGTTTCGTTGATTTCCTAATGTGTTTTAAGTTTGTTGGGAGTGGACTTTGGGATTTGGAGAACATCAGGTAGGTTTAGTGTGTTTTTGGGGTGGATCTATGTTTTTTGGGGTTTTCTTTCTTTTTTAGGGGTTATCCTGTTCTTGTTTGGGGTGTTTTCGACTTGTTTTGGGGTCTCCGTTGGGTTTTAGTTGGATTCTCGTTGGTCGTTAGGGTAAATGGGAGTGGATTGTGGGTTTTGAAGAAGATCAGGTGAGTTTAGGGTGGTTTTGCGGGGAAATTCATAGTGTTTGGTGTTTTTTCTTCTGATCCAGTTCTTTTCTGGGGTGTTTTTGAGGTGTTTTTGGGGTTTCCGTTGGGTTTCGTTGAGTTCCTAATGGGTTTTATGGTGGTTGGGAGTGGACATTTGGATTTGGAGAACATCAGGTACGTTTAGAGTGGTTTTGGGATTGGATCCGTGCTTTTTGGGGTTTTCTTTCGTTTTTGGGGGTGATCCTGTTCTTGTTTGGGGTGTTTTGGACGTGTTTTGGGTTCTCCGTTGGGTTTCGTTGTGTTTTCCGTGGTCATCATGGTGGAAAAGTGTAAATTGTGGGTTTTGGAGAACATCAGGTAGGTTTTTGAGGACTTCTGGGGCAGATTCATGGTTTTTAGGGTTTTCTTCTGTTTTTTCTAGTGATCCAGTTGTTTTTTGGCGTGTTTTTGACGTGTTATGGGGTCTCCGTTGGGTTTCATTGGGTTTCTCGTGGTCATCATCGTGGAAAAGTGTAAATTGTGGGTTTTGGAGAACATCAGGTAGGTTTAGGGTGTTTTTTTGGGGTGGATCTATGTTTTTGGGGGATTTTCTTCCAGTTTTGGGGGTGATTCCGTTCTTGTTTGGGGTGTTTTTGACGTGTTTTGTGGTCTCTGTTTTGTTTCGTTGTGTTTTCCTTGTTCATTTTGGTGGAAAAGGCTGAATAGTGGGTTTTGGAGAACATCAGGTAGGTTTAGGGTGGTTTTGGGATTTGATCCGTGCTTTTTGGGGATTTTGTTCCAGTTTTGGGGGTGATTCCGTTCTTGTTTGTGGTGTTTTTGATGTGTTTTGGGTTCTCCGTTGGGTTTCGTTGGGTTTTCCGTTGGCATCATGGTGGAAAAGGGTAAATTGTGGGTTTTGGAGAACATCAGGTAGGTTTAGGGGGACTTTTGGGGTGGATTCATGGTATTTGTTTTTTTTTTCTTCTGTTTTTCTGGGTTGATCCCGTTCTTTTTTGGTGTGTTTTTGATGTGTTTTGGGGTCTCCGTTGGGTTTTGTTGGGTTCTTGTTGGTCATCATGTTGGAAAAGTGTAAATTGTGGGTTTTGGAGAATATCAGGTGAGTTTAAGTTTTTCTGGGTGGTGAATCTATGGTTTTGGTTGAATTCTTCTGTTTTTTTTTTTTTTTTTTTTTTTTTTTTTTTTTAGCGTTTTCTTCTGTTTTTGGGGTGGTCCCATTCTTTTTTGGGGTGTTTTTGACATATTTTGGGGTCTCCGTTGGTTTTTGTTGGGTTCTTGTTGTTCATCATGGTGGAAAAGGGTAAATTGTGGGTATTGGAGAACATCAGGTAGGTTTAGGGGGACTTTTGGGGTGGATCAACGGCTTTTAGGGTTTTCTTTCGGTTTTGGGGGTGATCCCGCTTTTTTTTGTGGTGTTTTTGACGTGTTTTGGGGTTTCCGTTGCGTTTCGTTGATTTCCTAATGTGTTTTAAGTTTGTTGGGAGTGGACTTTGGGATTTGGAGAACATCAGGTAGGTTTAGTGTGTTTTTGGGGTGGATCTATGTTTTTTGGGGTTTTCTTTCTTTTTTAGGGGTTATCCTGTTCTTGTTTGGGGTGTTTTCGACTTGTTTTGGGGTCTCCGTTGGGTTTTAGTTGGATTCTCGTTGGTCGTTAGGGTAAATGGGAGTGGATTGTGGGTTTTGAAGAAGATCAGGTGAGTTTAGGGTGGTTTTGCGGGGAAATTCATAGTGTTTGGTGTTTTTTCTTCTGATCCAGTTCTTTTCTGGGGTGTTTTTGAGGTGTTTTTGGGGTTTCCGTTGGGTTTCGTTGAGTTCCTAATGGGTTTTATGGTGGTTGGGAGTGGACATTTGGATTTGGAGAACATCAGGTACGTTTAGAGTGGTTTTGGGATTGGATCCGTGCTTTTTGGGGTTTTCTTTCGTTTTTGGGGGTGATCCTGTTCTTGTTTGGGGTGTTTTGGACGTGTTTTGGGTTCTCCGTTGGGTTTCGTTGTGTTTTCCGTGGTCATCATGGTGGAAAAGTGTAAATTGTGGGTTTTGGAGAACATCAGGTAGGTTTAGGGTTTTTTTGGGGTGGATCTATGTTTTTGGGGGATTTTCTTCCAGTTTTGGGGGTGATTCTGTTCTTGTTTGGGGTGTTTTTGACGTGTTTTGTGGTCTCTGTTTTGTTTCGTTGTGTTTTCCTTGTTCATTTTGGTGGAAAAGGCTGAATAGTGGGTTTTGGAGAACATCAGGTAGGTTTAGGGTGGTTTTGGGATTGGATCCGTGCTTTTTGGGGATTTTGTTCCAGTTTTGGGGGTGATTCCGTTCTTGTTTGTGGTGTTTTTGATGTGTTTTGGGTTCTCCGTTGGGTTTCGTTGGGTTTTCCGTTGGCATCATGGTGGAAAAGGGTAAATTGTGGGTTTTGGAGAACATCAGGTAGATTTAGGGTGTTTTTTGGGGTGGATCTATGTTTTTGGGGGATTTTCTTCCAGTTTTGGGGGTGATTCCGTTTTTGTTTGGGGTGTTTTTGACGTGTTTTGTGGTCTCTGTTTTGTTTCGTTGTGTTTTCCTTGTTCATTTTGGTGGAAAAGGCTGAATAGTGGGTTTTGGAGAACATCAGGTAGGTTTAGGGTGGTTTTGGGATTTGATCCGTGCTTTTTGGGGATTTTGTTCCAGTTTTGGGGGTGATTCCGTTCTTGTTTGTGGTGTTTTTGATGTGTTTTGGGTTCTCCGTTGGGTTTCGTTGGGTTTTCCGTTGGCATCATGGTGGAAAAGGGTAAATTGTGGGTTTTGGAGAACATCAGGTAGGTTTAGGGGGACTTTTGGGGTGGATTCATGGTATTTGTTTTTTTTTTTCTGTTTTTCTGGGGTGATCCCGTTCTTTTTTGGTGTGTTTTTGATGTGTTTTGGGGTCTCCGTTGGGTTTTGTTGGGTTCTTGTTGGTCATCATGTTGGAAAAGTGTAAATTGTGGGTTTTGGAGAATATCAGGTGAGTTTAAGTTTTTCTGGGTGGTGAATCTATGGTTTTGGTTGAATTCTTCTGTTTTTTTTTTTTTTTTTAGCGTTTTCTTCTGTTTTTGGGGTGGTCCCATTCTTTTTTGGGGTGTTTTTGACATATTTTGGGGTCTCCGTTGGTTTTTGTTGGGTTCTTGTTGTTCATCATGGTGAAAACGTGTAAATTGTGGGTATTGGAGAACATCAGGTAGGTTTAGGGGGACTTTTGGGGTGGATTCATGGTATTTGTTTTTTTTTTTTCTGTTTTTCTGGGGTGATCCCGTTCTTTTTTGGTGTGTTTTTGATGTGTTTTGGGGTCTCCGTTGGGTTTTGTTGGGTTCTTGTTGGTCATCATGTTGGAAAAGTGTAAATTGTGGGTTTTGGAGAATATCAGGTGAGTTTAAGTTTTTCTGGGTGGTGAATCTATGGTTTTGGTTGAATTCTTCTGTTTTTTTTTTTTTTTAGCGTTTTCTTCTGTTTTTGGGGTGGTCCCATTCTTTTTTGGGGTGTTTTTGACATATTTTTGGGTCTCCGTTGGTTTTTGTTGGGTTCTTGTTGTTCATCATGGTGGAAAAGGGTAAATTGTGGGTATTGGAGAACATCAGGTAGGTTTAGGGGGACTTTTGGGGTGGATCAACGGCTTTTAGGGTTTTCTTTCGGTTTTGGGGGTGATCCCGCTTTTTTTTGTGGTGTTTTTGACGTGTTTTGGGGTTTCCGTTGCGTTTCGTTGATTTCCTAATGTGTTTTAAGTTTGTTGGGAGTGGACTTTGGGATTTGGAGAACATCAGGTAGGTTTAGTGTGTTTTTGGGGTGGATCTATGTTTTTTGGGGTTTTCTTTCTTTTTTAGGGGTTATCCTGTTCTTGTTTGGGGTGTTTTCGACTTGTTTTGGGGTCTCCGTTGGGTTTTAGTTGGATTCTCGTTGGTCGTTAGGGTAAATGGGAGTGGATTGTGGGTTTTGAAGAAGATCAGGTGAGTTTAGGGTGGTTTTGCGGGGAAATTCATAGTGTTTGGTGTTTTTTCTTCTGATCCAGTTCTTTTCTGGGGTGTTTTTGAGGTGTTTTTGGGGTTTCCGTTGGGTTTCGTTGAGTTCCTAATGGGTTTTATGGTGGTTGGGAGTGGACCTTTGGATTTGGAGAACATCAGGTACGTTTAGAGTGGTTTTGGGATTGGATCCGTGCTTTTTGGGGTTTTCTTTCGTTTTTGGGGGTGATCCTGTTCTTGTTTGGGGTGTTTTGGACGTGTTTTGGGTTCTCCGTTGGGTTTCGTTGTGTTTTCCGTGGTCATCATGGTGGAAAAGTGTAAATTGTGGGTTTTGGAGAACATCAGGTAGGTTTAGGGTGTTTTTTTGGGGTGGATCTATGTTTTTGGGGGATTTTCTTCCAGTTTTGGGGGTGATTCCGTTCTTGTTTGGGGTGTTTTTGACGTGTTTTGTGGTCTCTGTTTTGTTTCGTTGTGTTTTCCTTGTTCATTTTGGTGGAAAAGGCTGAATAGTGGGTTTTGGAGAACATCAGGTAGGTTTAGGGTGGTTTTGGGATTTGATCCGTGCTTTTTGGGGATTTTGTTCCAGTTTTGGGGGTGATTCCGTTCTTGTTTGTGGTGTTTTTGATGTGTTTTGGGTTCTCCGTTGGGTTTCGTTGGGTTTTCCGTTGGCATCATGGTGGAAAAGGGTAAATTGTGGGTTTTGGAGAACATCAGGTAGGTTTAGGGGGACTTTTGGGGTGGATTCATGGTATTTGTTTTTTTTTTTTTCTGTTTTTCTGGGTTGATCCCGTTCTTTTTTGGTGTGTTTTTGATGTGTTTTGGGGTCTCCGTTGGGTTTTGTTGGGTTCTTGTTGGTCATCATGTTGGAAAAGTGTAAATTGTGGGTTTTGGAGAATATCAGGTGAGTTTAAGTTTTTCTGGGTGGTGAATCTATGGTTTTGGTTGAATTCTTCTGTTTTTTTTTTAGCGTTTTCTTCTGTTTTTGGGGTGGTCCCATTCTTGTTTGGGGTGTTTTTGACATATTTTGGGGTCTCCGTTGGTTTTTGTTGGGTTCTTGTTGTTCATCATGGTGAAAACGTGTAAATTGTGGGTATTGGAGAACATCAGGTAGGTTTAGGGGGACTTTTGGGGTGGATCAACGGCTTTTAGGGTTTTCTTTCGGTTTTGGGGGTGATCCCGCTTTTTTTTGTGGTGTTTTTGACGTGTTTTGGGGTTTCCGTTGCGTTTCGTTGATTTCCTAATGTGTTTTAAGTTTGTTGGGAGTGGACTTTGGGATTTGGAGAACATCAGGTAGGTTTAGTGTGTTTTTGGGGTGGATCTATGTTTTTTGGGGTTTTCTTTCTTTTTTAGGGGTTATCCTGTTCTTGTTTGGGGTGTTTTCGACTTGTTTTGGGGTCTCCGTTGGGTTTTAGTTGGATTCTCGTTGGTCGTTAGGGTAAATGGGAGTGGATTGTGGGTTTTGAAGAAGATCAGGTGAGTTTAGGGTGGTTTTGCGGGGAAATTCATAGTGTTTGGTGTTTTTTCTTCTGATCCAGTTCTTTTCTGGGGTGTTTTTGAGGTGTTTTTGGGGTTTCCGTTGGGTTTCGTTGAGTTCCTAATGGGTTTTATGGTGGTTGGGAGTGGACATTTGGATTTGGAGAACATCAGGTACGTTTAGAGTGGTTTTGGGATTGGATCCGTGCTTTTTGGGGTTTTCTTTCGTTTTTGGGGGTGATCCTGTTCTTGTTTGGGGTGTTTTGGACGTGTTTTGGGTTCTCCGTTGGGTTTCGTTGTGTTTTCCGTGGTCATCATGTTGGAAAAGTGTAAATTGTGGGTTTTGGAGAACATCAGGTAGGTTTAGGGTTTTTTTGGGGTGGATCTATGTTTTTGGGGGATTTTCTTCCAGTTTTGGGGGTGATTCCGTTCTTGTTTGTGGTGTTTTTGATGTGTTTTGGGTTCTCCGTTGGGTTTCGTTGGGTTTTCCGTTGGCATCATTGTGGAAAAGGGTAAATTGTGGGTTTTGGAGAACATCAGGTAGGTTTAGGGGGACTTTTGGGGTGGATTCATGGTATTTGTTTTTTTTTTTCTGTTTTTCTGGGGTGATCCCGTTCTTTTTTGGTGTGTTTTTGATGTGTTTTGGGGTCTCCGTTGGGTTTTGTTGGGTTCTTGTTGGTCATCATGTTGGAAAAGTGTAAATTGTGGGTTTTGGAGAATATCAGGTGAGTTTAAGTTTTTCTTGGTGGTGAATCTATGGTTTTGGTTGAATTCTTCTGTTTTTTTTTTTTTTTTTTTAGCGTTTTCTTCTGTTTTTGGGGTGGTCCCATTCTTTTTTGGGGTGTTTTTGACATATTTTGGGGTCTCCGTTGGTTTTTGTTGGGTTCTTGTTGTTCATCATGGTGAAAACGTGTAAATTGTGGGTATTGGAGAACATCAGGTAGGTTTAGGGGGACTTTTGGGGTGGATCAACGGCTTTTAGGGTTTTCTTTCGGTTTTGGGGGTGATCCCGCTTTTTTTTGTGGTGTTTTTGACGTGTTTTGGGGTTTCCGTTGCGTTTCGTTGATTTCCTAATGTGTTTTAAGTTTGTTGGGAGTGGACTTTGGGATTTGGAGAACATCAGGTAGGTTTAGTGTGTTTTTGGGGTGGATCTATGTTTTTTGGGGTTTTCTTTCTTTTTTAGGGGTTATCCTGTTCTTGTTTGGGGTGTTTTCGACTTGTTTTGGGGTCTCCGTTGGGTTTTAGTTGGATTCTCGTTGGTCGTTAGGGTAAATGGGAGTGGATTGTGGGTTTTGAAGAAGATCAGGTGAGTTTAGGGTGGTTTTGCGGGGAAATTCATAGTGTTTGGTGTTTTTTCTTCTGATCCAGTTCTTTTCTGGGGTGTTTTTGAGGTGTTTTTGGGGTTTCCGTTGGGTTTCGTTGAGTTCCTAATGGGTTTTATGGTGGTTGGGAGTGGACATTTGGATTTGGAGAACATCAGGTACGTTTAGAGTGGTTTTGGGATTGGATCCGTGCTTTTTGGGGTTTTCTTTCGTTTTTGGGGGTGATCCTGTTCTTGTTTGGGGTGTTTTGGACGTGTTTTGGGTTCTCCGTTGGGTTTCGTTGTGTTTTCCGTGGTCATCATGGTGGAAAAGTGTAAATTGTGGGTTTTGGAGAACATCAGGTAGGTTTAGGGTTTTTTTGGGGTGGATCTATGTTTTTGGGGGATTTTCTTCCAGTTTTGGGGGTGATTCCGTTCTTGTTTGGGGTGTTTTTGACGTGTTTTGTGGTCTCTGTTTTGTTTCGTTGTGTTTTCCTTGTTCATTTTGGTGGAAAAGGCTGAATAGTGGGTTTTGGAGAACATCAGGTAGGTTTAGGGTGGTTTTGGGATTTGATCCGTGCTTTTTGGGGATTTTGTTCCAGTTTTGGGGGTGATTCCGTTCTTGTTTGTGGTGTTTTTGATGTGTTTTGGGTTCTCCGTTGGGTTTTGTTGGGTTTTCCGTTGGCATCATGGTGGAAAAGGGTAAATTGTGGGTTTTGGAGAACATCAGGTAGGTTTAGGGGGACTTTTGGGGTGGATTCATGGTATTTGTTTTTTTTTTTTTCTGTTTTTCTGGGGTGATCCCGTTCTTTTTTGGTGTGTTTTTGATGTGTTTTGGGGTCTCCGTTGGGTTTTGTTGGGTTCTTGTTGGTCATCATGTTGGAAAAGTGTAAATTGTGGGTTTTGGAGAATATCAGGTGAGTTTAAGTTTTTCTGGGTGGTGAATCTATGGTTTTGGTTGAATTCTTCTGTTTTTTTTTTTTTTTTTTTTTTTTTTTTTTTTTAGCGTTTTCTTCTGTTTTTGGGGTGGTCCCATTCTTTTTTGGGGTGTTTTTGACATATTTTGGGGTCTCCGTTGGTTTTTGTTGGGTTCTTGTTGTTCATCATGGTGGAAAAGGGTAAATTGTGGGTATTGGAGAACATCAGGTAGGTTTAGGGGGACTTTTGGGGTGGATCAACGGCTTTTAGGGTTTTCTTTCGGTTTTGGGGGTGATCCCGCTTTTTTTTGTGGTGTTTTTGACGTGTTTTGGGGTTTCCGTTGCGTTTCGTTGATTTCCTAATGTGTTTTAAGTTTGTTGGGAGTGGACTTTGGGATTTGGAGAACATCAGGTAGGTTTAGTGTGTTTTTGGGGTGGATCTATGTTTTTTGGGGTTTTCTTTCTTTTTTAGGGGTTATCCTGTTCTTGTTTGGGGTGTTTTCGACTTGTTTTGGGGTCTCCGTTGGGTTTTAGTTGGATTCTCGTTGGTCGTTAGGGTAAATGGGAGTGGATTGTGGGTTTTGAAGAAGATCAGGTGAGTTTAGGGTGGTTTTGCGGGGAAATTCATAGTGTTTGGTGTTTTTTCTTCTGATCCAGTTCTTTTCTGGGGTGTTTTTGAGGTGTTTTTGGGGTTTCCGTTGGGTTTCGTTGAGTTCCTAATGGGTTTTATGGTGGTTGGGAGTGGACCTTTGGATTTGGAGAACATCAGGTACGTTTAGAGTGGTTTTGGGATTGGATCCGTGCTTTTTGGGGTTTTCTTTCGTTTTTGGGGGTGATCCTGTTCTTGTTTGGGGTGTTTTGGACGTGTTTTGGGTTCTCCGTTGGGTTTCGTTGTGTTTTCCGTGGTCATCATGGTGGAAAAGTGTAAATTGTGGGTTTTGGAGAACATCAGGTAGGTTTAGGGTGTTTTTTGGGGTGGATCTATGTTTTTGGGGGATTTTCTTCCAGTTTTGGGGGTGATTCCGTTCTTGTTTGGGGTGTTTTTGACGTGTTTTGTGGTCTCTGTTTTGTTTCGTTGTGTTTTCCTTGTTCATTTTTGGTGGAAAAGGCTGAATAGTGGGTTTTGGAGAACATCAGGTAGGTTTAGGGTGGTTTTGGGATTTGATCCGTGCTTTTTGGGGATTTTGTTCCAGTTTTGGGGGTGATTCCGTTCTTGTTTGTGGTGTTTTTGATGTGTTTTGGGTTCTCCGTTGGGTTTCGTTGGGTTTTCCGTTGGCATCATGGTGGAAAAGGGTAAATTGTGGGTATTGGAGAACATCAGGTAGGTTTAGGGGGACTTTTGGGGTGGATCAACAGCTTTTAGGGTTTTCTTTCGGTTTTGGGGGTGATCCCGCTTTTTTTTGTGGTGTTTTTGACGTGTTTTGGGGTTTCCGTTGCGTTTCATTGATTTCCTAATGTGTTTTAAGTTTGTTGGGAGTGGACTTTGGGATTTGGAGAACATCAGGTAGGTTTAGTGTGTTTTTGGGGTGGATCTATGTTTTTTGGGGTTTTCTTTCTTTTTTAGGGGTTATCCTGTTCTTGTTTGGGGTGTTTTCGACTTGTTTTGGGGTCTCCGTTGGGTTTTAGTTGGATTCTCGTTGGTCGTTAAGGTAAATGGGAGTGGATTGTGGGTTTTGAAGAAGATCAGGTGAGTTTAGGGTGGTTTTGCGGGGAAATTCATAGTGTTTGGTGTTTTTTCTTCTGATCCAGTTCTTTTCTGGGGTGTTTTTGAGGTGTTTTTGGGGTTTCCGTTGGGTTTCGTTGAGTTCCTAATGGGTTTTATGGTGGTTGGGAGTGGACATTTGGATTTGGAGAACATCAGGTACGTTTAGAGTGGTTTTGGGATTGGATCCGTGCTTTTTGGGGTTTTCTTTCGTTTTTGGGGGTGATCCTGTTCTTGTTTGGGGTGTTTTGGACGTGTTTTGGGTTCTCCGTTGGGTTTCGTTGTGTTTTCCGTGGTCATCATGGTGGAAAAGTGTAAATTGTGGGTTTTGGAGAACATCAGGTAGGTTTAGGGTGTTTTTTGGGGTGGATCTATGTTTTTGGGGGATTTTCTTCCAGTTTTGGGGGTGATTCCGTTCTTGTTTGGGGTGTTTTTGACGTGTTTTGTGGTCTCTGTTTTGTTTCGTTGTGTTTTCCTTGTTCATTTTTGGTGGAAAAGGCTGAATAGTGGGTTTTGGAGAACATCAGGTAGGTTTAGGGTGGTTTTGGGATTTGATCCGTGCTTTTTGGGGATTTTGTTCCAGTTTTGGGGGTGATTCCGTTCTTGTTTGTGGTGTTTTTGATGTGTTTTGGGTTCTCCGTTGGGTTTCGTTGGGTTTTCCGTTGGCATCATGGTGGAAAAGGGTAAATTGTGGGTATTGGAGAACATCAGGTAGGTTTAGGGGGACTTTTGGGGTGGATCAACGGCTTTTAGGGTTTTCTTTCGGTTTTGGGGGTGATCCCGCTTTTTTTTGTGGTGTTTTTGACGTGTTTTGGGGTTTCCGTTGCGTTTCATTGATTTCCTAATGTGTTTTAAGTTTGTTGGGAGTGGACTTTGGGATTTGGAGAACATCAGGTAGGTTTAGTGTGTTTTTGGGGTGGATCTATGTTTTTTGGGGTTTTCTTTCTTTTTTAGGGGTTATCCTGTTCTTGTTTGGGGTGTTTTCGACTTGTTTTGGGGTCTCCGTTGGGTTTTAGTTGGATTCTCGTTGGTCGTTAAGGTAAATGGGAGTGGATTGTGGGTTTTGAAGAAGATCAGGTGAGTTTAGGGTGGTTTTGCGGGGAAATTCATAGTGTTTGGTGTTTTTTCTTCTGATCCAGTTCTTTTCTGGGGTGTTTTTGAGGTGTTTTTGGGGTTTCCGTTGGGTTTCGTTGAGTTCCTAATGGGTTTTATGGTGGTTGGGAGTGGACATTTGGATTTGGAGAACATCAGGTACGTTTAGAGTGGTTTTGGGATTGGATCCGTGCTTTTTGGGGTTTTTGTTCCAGTTTTGGGGGTGATTCCGTTCTTGTTTGTGGTGTTTTTGATGTGTTTTGGGTTCTCCGTTGGGTTTCGTTGGGTTTTCCGTTGGCATCATGGTGGAAAAGGGTAAATTGTGGGTATTGGAGAACATCAGGTAGGTTTAGGGGGACTTTTGGGGTGGATTCATGGTATTTGTTTTTTTTTTTTCTGTTTTTCTGGGTTGATCCTGTTCTTTTTTGGTGTGTTTTTCATGTGTTTTGGGGTCTCCGTTGGGTTTTGTTGGGTTCTTGTTGGTCATCATGTTGGAAAAGTGTAAATTGTGGGTTTTGGAGAATATCAGGTGAGTTTAAGTTTTTCTGGGTGGTGAATCTATGGTTTTGGTTGAATTCTTCTGTTTTTTTTTTAGCGTTTTCTTCTGTTTTTGGGGTGGTCCCATTCTTGTTTGGGGTGTTTTTGACATATTTTGGGGTCTCCGTTGGTTTTTGTTGGGTTCTTGTTGTTCATCATGGTGGAAAAGGGTAAATTGTGGGTATTGGAGAACATCAGGTAGGTTTAGGGGGACTTTTGGGGTGGATCAACGGCTTTTAGGGTTTTCTTTCGGTTTTGGGGGTGATCCCGCTTTTTTTTGTGGTGTTTTTGACGTGTTTTGGGGTTTCCGTTGCGTTTCGTTGATTTCCTAATGTGTTTTAAGTTTGTTGGGAGTGGACTTTGGGATTTGGAGAACATCAGGTAGGTTTAGTGTGTTTTTGGGGTGGATCTATGTTTTTTGGGGTTTTCTTTCTTTTTTAGGGGTTATCCTGTTCTTGTTTGGGGTGTTTTCGACATGTTTTGGGGTCTCCGTTGGGTTTTAGTTGGATTCTCGTTGGTCGTTAGGGTAAATGGGAGTGGATTGTGGGTTTTGAAGAAGATCAGGTGAGTTTAGGGTGGTTTTGCGGGGAAATTCATAGTGTTTGGTGTTTTTTCTTCTGATCCAGTTCTTTTCTGGGGTGTTTTTGAGGTGTTTTTGGGGTTTCCGTTGGGTTTCGTTGAGTTCCTAATGGGTTTTATGGTGGTTGGGAGTGGACATTTGGATTTGGAGAACATCAGGTACGTTTAGAGTGGTTTTGGGATTGGATCCGTGCTTTTTGGGGTTTTCTTTCGTTTTTGGGGGTGATCCTGTTCTTGTTTGGGGTGTTTTGGACGTGTTTTGGGTTCTCCGTTGGGTTTCGTTGTGTTTTCCGTGGTCATCATGGTGGAAAAGTGTAAATTGTGGGTTTTGGAGAACATCAGGTAGGTTTAGGGTGTTTTTTGGGGTGGATCTATGTTTTTGGGGGATTTTCTTCCAGTTTTGGGGGTGATTCCGTTCTCGTTTGGGGTGTTTTTGACGTGTTTTGTGGTCTCTGTTTTGTTTCGTTGTGTTTTCCTTGTTCATTTTGGTGGAAAAGGCTGAATAGTGGGTTTTGGAGAACATCAGGTAGGTTTAGGGTGGTTTTGGGATTTGATCCGTGC
>NW_028181157.1:0-63000 GCF_964211825.1 Aythya ferina | reverse complement strand
TTTTTTTAGGATCTGTTTTGATTTTGGTGTGTTTTTGAGGTGTTTGGGGGTCTCCGTTGGGTTTTGTTGGGTTTTCCGTGGTCATCATGGTGGAAAAGGGTAAATTGCTGGTTTTGGAGAACTTCAGGTAGGTTTAGGGGGACTTTTCGCGTGGATTCATGGTATTTGGGGTTTTCTTCTATTTTGGAGAGTGATCCTCTCCTTTCTTCGGGTGATTTTGAAGTGTTTTGGGGTTTCCGTTGTATTTCGTTGAGTTCCTAATCGTTTTATGGTGGTTGGGAGTGTGCTTTGGGATTAGGAGAACATCAGGTAGGTTTAGGGTGTGTTTGGGGTGGATCTATGGTATTTGGGGTTTTCTTCTATTTTTTGGCGTGCTCCTGTTCTTTTTTGGGGTGTTTTTGACGTGTTTTGGGGTCTCCGTTGGGTTTTGTTGTGTTCTTGTTGGTCATTATGTTAAATAGGAGTGGATTGTGGGTTTTGGAGAAGATCAGGTAGGTTTAGGGTGGTTTTGGGGTGGATCTATGGTTTTGGCGGATTTTCTTCTAGTTTTGGGGGTGATGCCGTTCTTGTTTGGGGTGTTTTTGACGTGTATTGGGGTCTTTGTTGGGTTTTGTTTGGTTCTCGTTGGTCATCATGGTGGAAAAGGGTACATTGTGGGTTTTGGAGAAGATCAGGTAGGTTTAGGGTGGTTTTGGGGTGGATCTATGATTTTGGGGGTTTTCTTTCGTTTTTGGGGGTGATCCTGTTCCTTTCTGGGGTGTTTTTGACGTGTTTTGGGGTCTCTGTTTTGTTTCGTTGGGTTTTCCTTGGTCATCATGGTGGAAAAGTGTAAATTGTGGGTTTTGGAGAAGATCAGGTAGGTTTAGGGTGGTTTTGGGGTGGATCTATGGTTTTGGGGGTTTTCTTTCGTTTTTGGGGGTGATCCTGTTCCTTTCTGGGGTGTTTTTGACGTTTTTTGGGGTCTCTGTTGGGTTTTGTTGGGTTCTCGTTGGTCATCATGGTGGAAAATGGTAAATTGTGGGTTTTGGAGAAGATCAGGTAGGTTTAGGGTGGTTTTGGGGTGGATCTATGGTTTTGGCGTAATTTCTTCCAGTTTTGCGGGTGATGCCGATATTTTTTGGAGTGTTTTTGACGTGTTTTGGGGTCTCCATTAGGTTTTGTTGGGTTCTTGTTTGTCATAATGTTAAATAGGCGTGGATTGTGGGTTTTGGAGAACATCAGGTAGGTTTAAGGGTTTTTTTAGGGTTAAATCCTGGCTATTTTTTTTTTTTTTTTTTTTTTTTTTTAGGATCTGTTTTGATTTTGGTGTGTTTTTGAGGTGTTTGGGGGTCTCCGTTGGGTTTTGTTGGGTTTTCCGTGGTCATCATGGTGGAAAAGGGTAAATTGCTGGTTTTGGAGAACTTCAGGTAGGTTTAGGGGGACTTTTCGCGTGGATTCATGGTATTTGGGGTTTTCTTCTATTTTGGAGAGTGATCCTCTCCTTTCTTCGGGTGATTTTGAAGTGTTTTGGGGTTTCCGTTGTATTTCGTTGAGTTCCTAATGCTTTTTATGGTGGTTGGGAGTGTGCTTTGGGATTAGGAGAACATCAGGTAGGTTTAGGGTGTGTTTGGGGTGGATCTATGGTATTTGGGGTTTTCTTCTATTTTTTGGCGTGCTCCTGTTCTTTTTTGGGGTGTTTTTGACGTGTTTTGGGGTCTCCGTTGGGTTTTGTTGTGTTCTTGTTGGTCATTATGTTAAATAGGAGTGGATTGTGGGTTTTGGCGAAGATCAGGTAGGTTTAGGGTGGTTTTGGGGTGGATCTATGGTTTTGGCGGATTTTCTTCCAGTTTTGGGGGTGATGCCGTTCTTGTTTGGGGTGTTTTTGACGTGTATTGGGGTCTTTGTTGGGTTTTGTTTGGTTCTCGTTGGTCATCATGGTGGAAAAGGGTAAATTGTGGGTTTTGGAGAAGATCAGGTAGGTTTAGGGTGGTTTTGGGGTGGATCTATGATTTTGGGGGTTTTCTTTCGTTTTTGGGGGTGATCCTGTTCCTTTCTGGGGTGTTTTTGACGTGTTTTGGGGTCTCTGTTTTGTTTCGTTGGGTTTTCCTTGGTCATCATGGTGGAAAAGTGTAAATTGTGGGTTTTGGAGAAGATCAGGTAGGTTTAGGGTGGTTTTGGGGTGGATCTATGGTTTTGGCGGATTTTCTTCCAGTTTTGGGGGTGATGCCGTTCTTGTTTGGGGTGTTTTTGACGTTTTTTGGGGTCTCTGTTGGGTTTTGTTGGGTTCTCGTTGGTCATCATGGTGGAAAAGCGTAAATTGTGGGTTTTGGAGAAGATCAGGTAGGTTTAGGGTGGTTTTGGGGTGGATCTATGGTTTTGGCGTAATTTCTTCCAGTTTTGGGGGTGATGCCGATATTTTTTGGAGTGTTTTTGACGTGTTTTGGGGTCTCCATTAGGTTTTGTTGGGTTCTTGTTTGTCATAATGTTAAATAGGCGTGGATTGTGGGTTTTGGAGAACATCAGGTAGGTTTAAGGGTTTTTTTAGGGTTAAATCCTGGCTTTTTTTTTTTTTTTTTTTTTTTTTTTTTAGGATCTGTTTTGATTTTGGTGTGTTTTTGAGGTGTTTGGGGGTCTCCGTTGGGTTTTGTTGGGTTTTCCGTGGTCATCATGGTGGAAAAGGGTAAATTGCTGGTTTTGGAGAACTTCAGGTAGGTTTAGGGGGACTTTTCGCGTGGATTCATGGTATTTGGGGTTTTCTTCTATTTTGGAGAGTGATCCTCTCCTTTCTTCGGGTGATTTTGAAGTGTTTTGGGGTTTCCGTTGTATTTCGTTGAGTTCCTAATGCTTTTTATGGTGGTTGGGAGTGTGCTTTGGGATTAGGAGAACATCAGGTAGGTTTAGGGTGTGTTTGGGGTGGATCTATGGTATTTGGGGTTTTCTTCTATTTTTTGGCGTGCTCCTGTTCTTTTTTGGGGTGTTTTTGACGTGTTTTGGGGTCTCCGTTGGGTTTTGTTGTGTTCTTGTTGGTCATTATGTTAAATAGGAGTGGATTGTGGGTTTTGGCGAAGATCAGGTAGGTTTAGGGTGGTTTTGGGGTGGATCTATGGTTTTGGCGGATTTTCTTCCAGTTTTGGGGGTGATGCCGTTCTTGTTTGGGGTGATTTTGACGTGTATTGGGGTCTTTGTTGGGTTTTGTTTGGTTCTCGTTGGTCATCATGGTGGAAAAGGGTAAATTGTGGGTTTTGGAGAAGATCAGGTAGGTTTAGGGTGGTTTTGGGGTGGATCTATGATTTTGGGTGTTTTCTTTCGTTTTTGGGGGTGATCCTGTTCCTTTCTGGGGTGTTTTTGACGTGTTTTGGGGTCTCTGTTTTGTTTCGTTGGGTTTTCCTTGGTCATCATGGTGGAAAAGTGTAAATTGTGGGTTTTGGAGAAGATCAGGTAGGTTTAGGGTGGTTTTGGGGTGGATCTATGGTTTTGGCGGATTTTCTTCCAGTTTTGGGGGTGATGCCGTTCTTGTTTGGGGTGTTTTTGACGTTTTTTGGGGTCTCTGTTGGGTTTTGTTGGGTTCTCGTTGGTCATCATGGTGGAAAAGCGTAAATTGTGGGTTTTGGAGAAGATCAGGTAGGTTTAGGGTGGTTTTGGGGTGGATCTATGGTTTTGGCGTAATTTCTTCCAGTTTTGGGGGTGATGCCGATATTTTTTGGAGTGTTTTTGACGTGTTTTGGGGTCTCCATTAGGTTTTGTTGGGTTCTTGTTTGTCATAATGTTAAATAGGCGTGGATTGTGGGTTTTGGAGAACATCAGGTAGGTTTAAGGGTTTTTTTAGGGTTAAATCCTGGCTTTTTTTTTTTTTTTTTTTTTTTTTTTTTAGGATCTGTTTTGATTTTGGTGTGTTTTTGAGGTGTTTGGGGGTCTCCGTTGGGTTTTGTTGGGTTTTCCGTGGTCATCATGGTGGAAAAGTGTAAATTGCTGGTTTTGGAGAACTTCAGGTAGGTTTAGGGGGACTTTTCGCGTGGATTCATGGTATTTGGGGTTTTCTTCTATTTTGGAGAGTGATCCTCTCCTTTCTTCGGGTGATTTTGAAGTGTTTTGGGGTTTCCGTTGTATTTCGTTGAGTTCCTAATGCTTTTTATGGTGGTTGGGAGTGTGCTTTGGGATTAGGAGAACATCAGGTAGGTTTAGGGTGTGTTTGGGGTGGATCTATGGTATTTGGGGTTTTCTTCTATTTTTTGGCGTGCTCCTGTTCTTTTTTGGGGTGTTTTTGACGTGTTTTGGGGTCTCCGTTGGGTTTTGTTGTGTTCTTGTTGGTCATTATGTTAAATAGGAGTGGATTGTGGGTTTTGGCGAAGATCAGGTAGGTTTAGGGTGGTTTTGGGGTGGATCTATGGTTTTGGCGGATTTTCTTCCAGTTTTGGGGGTGATGCCGTTCTTGTTTGGGGTGATTTTGACGTGTATTGGGGTCTTTGTTGGGTTTTGTTTGGTTCTCGTTGGTCATCATGGTGGAAAAGGGTAAATTGTGGGTTTTGGAGAAGATCAGGTAGGTTTAGGGTGGTTTTGGGGTGGATCTATGATTTTGGGGGTTTTCTTTCGTTTTTGGGGGTGATCCTGTTCCTTTCTGGGGTGTTTTTGACGTGTTTTGGGGTCTCTGTTTTGTTTCGTTGGGTTTTCCTTGGTCATCATGGTGGAAAAGTGTAAATTGTGGGTTTTGGAGAAGATCAGGTAGGTTTAGGGTGGTTTTGGGGTGGATCTATGGTTTTGGCGGATTTTCTTCCAGTTTTGGGGGTGATGCCGTTCTTGTTTGGGGTGTTTTTGACGTTTTTTGGGGTCTCTGTTGGGTTTTGTTGGGTTCTCGTTGGTCATCATGGTGGAAAAGCGTAAATTGTGGGTTTTGGAGAAGATCAGGTAGGTTTAGGGTGGTTTTGGGGTGGATCTATGGTTTTGGCGTAATTTCTTCCAGTTTTGGGGGTGATGCCGATATTTTTTGGAGTGTTTTTGACGTGTTTTGGGGTCTCCATTAGGTTTTGTTGGGTTCTTGTTTGTCATAATGTTAAATAGGCGTGGATTGTGGGTTTTGGAGAACATCAGGTAGGTTTAAGGGTTTTTTTAGGGTTAAATCCTGGCTTTTTTTTTTTTTTTTTTTTTTTTTTTTTTAGGATCTGTTTTGATTTTGGTGTGTTTTTGAGGTGTTTGGGGGTCTCCGTTGGGTTTTGTTGGGTTTTCCGTGGTCATCATGGTGGAAAAGGGTAAATTGCTGGTTTTGGAGAACTTCAGGTAGGTTTAGGGGGACTTTTCGCGTGGATTCATGGTATTTGGGGTTTTCTTCTATTTTGGAGAGTGATCCTCTCCTTTCTTCGGGTGATTTTGAAGTGTTTTGGGGTTTCCGTTGTATTTCGTTGAGTTCCTAATGCTTTTTATGGTGGTTGGGAGTGTGCTTTGGGATTAGGAGAACATCAGGTAGGTTTAGGGTGTGTTTGGGGTGGATCTATGGTATTTGGGGTTTTCTTCTATTTTTTGGCGTGCTCCTGTTCTTTTTTGGGGTGTTTTTGACGTGTTTTGGGGTCTCCGTTGGGTTTTGTTGTGTTCTTGTTGGTCATTATGTTAAATAGGAGTGGATTGTGGGTTTTGGCGAAGATCAGGTAGGTTTAGGGTGGTTTTGGGGTGGATCTATGGTTTTGGCGGATTTTCTTCCAGTTTTGGGGGTGATGCCGTTCTTGTTTGGGGTGTTTTTGACGTGTATTGGGGTCTTTGTTGGGTTTTGTTTGGTTCTCGTTGGTCATCATGGTGGAAAAGGGTAAATTGTGGGTTTTGGAGAAGATCAGGTAGGTTTAGGGTGGTTTTGGGGTGGATCTATGATTTTGGGGGTTTTCTTTCGTTTTTGGGGGTGATCCTGTTCCTTTCTGGGGTGTTTTTGACGTGTTTTGGGGTCTCTGTTTTGTTTCGTTGGGTTTTCCTTGGTCATCATGGTGGAAAAGTGTAAATTGTGGGTTTTGGAGAAGATCAGGTAGGTTTAGGGTGGTTTTGGGGTGGATCTATGGTTTTGGCGGATTTTCTTCCAGTTTTGGGGGTGATGCCGCTCTTGTTTGGGGTGTTTTTGACGTTTTTTGGGGTCTCTGTTGAGTTTTGTTTGGTTCTCGTTGGTCATCATGGTGGAAAAGGGTAAATTGTGGTTTTTGGAGAAGATCAGGTAGGTTTAGGGTGGTTTTGGGGTGGATCTATGGTTTTGGCGTAATTTCTTCCAGTTTTGGGAGTGATGCCGATATTTTTTGGAGTGTTTTTGACGTGTTTTGGGGTCTCCATTAGGTTTTGTTGGGTTCTTGTTTGTCATAATGTTAAATAGGCGTGGATTGTGGGTTTTGGAGAACATCAGGTAGGTTTAAGGGTTTTTTTAGGGTTAAATCCTGGCTTTTTTTTTTTTTTTTTTTTTTTTTTTTTTTGGATCTGGTTTGATTTTGGTGTGTTTTTGAGGTGTTTGGGTATCTCCGTTGGGTTTTGTTGGATTTTCCGTGGTCATCATGGTGGAAAAGGGTAAATTGCTGGTTTTGGAGAACTTCAGGTAGGTTTAGGGTGGTTTTGGGGTGGATCTATGGTTTTGGCGGATTTTCTTCCAGTTTTGGGGGTGATGCCGTTCTTGTTTGGGGTGTTTTTGACATTTTTTGGGGTCTCTGTTGGGTTTTGTTTGGTTCTCGTTGGTCATCATGGTGGAAAAGGGTAAATTGTGGGTTTTGGAGAACATCAGGTAGGTTTAGGGTGGTTTTGGGGTGGATCTATGGTTTTGGCGTATTTTCTTCCAGTTTTGGAAGTGATGCCGATATTTTTTGGAGTGTTTTTGACGTGTTTTGGGGTCTCCATTAGGTTTTGTTGGGTTCTTGTTTGTCATAATGTTAAATAGGCGTGGATTGTGGGTTTTGGAGAACATCAGGTAGGTTTAAGGGTTTTTTTAGGGTTAAATCCTGGCTTTTTTTTTTTTTTTTTTTTTTTTTTTTAGGATCTGGTTTGATTTTGGTGTGTTTTTGAGGTGTTTGGGGGTCTCCGTTGGGTTTTGTTGGATTTTCCGTGGTCATCATGGTGGAAAAGGGTAAATTGCTGGTTTTGGAGAACTTCAGGTAGGTTTAGGGGGACTTTTCGCGTGGATTCATGGTATTTGGGGTTTTCTTCTATTTTGGAGAGTGATCCTCTCCTTTCTTCGGGTGATTTTGAAGTGTTTTGGGGTTTCCGTTGTATTTAGTTGAGTTCCTAATCGTTTTATGGTGGTTGGGAGTGTGCTTTGGGATTAGGAGAACATCAGGTAGGTTTAGGGTGTGTTTGGGGTGGATCTATGGTATTTGGGGTTTTCTTCTATTTTTTGGCGTGCTCCTGTTCTTTTTTGGGGTGTTTTTGACGTGTTTTGGGGTCTCCGTTGGGTTTTGTTGTGTTCTTGTTGGTCATTATGTTAAATAGGAGTGGATTGTGGGTTTTGGAGAAGATCAGGTAGGTTTAGGGTGGTTTTGGGGTGGATCTATGGTTTTGGCGGATTTTCTTCCAGTTTTGGGGGTGATGCCGTTCTTGTTTGGGGTGATTTTGACGTGTATTGAAGTCTTTGTTGGGTTTTGTTTGGTTCTCGTTGGTCATCATGGTGGAAAAGGGTAAATTGTGGGTTTTGGAGAAGATCAGGTAGGTTTAGGGTGGTTTTGGGGTGGATCTATGATTTTGGGGGTTTTCTTTCGTTTTTGGGGGTGATCCTGTTCCTTTCTGGGGTGTTTTTGACGTTTTTTGTGGTCTCTGTTGGGTTTTGTTGGGTTCTCGTTGGTCATCATGGTGGAAAAGTGTAAATTGTGGGTTTTGGAGAAGATCAGGTAGGTTTAGGGTGGTTTTGGGGTGGATCTATGGTTTTGGCGTAATTTCTTCCAGTTTTGGGGGTGATGCCGATATTTTTTGGAGTGTTTTTGACGTCTTTTGGGGTCTCCATTAGGTTTTGTTGGGTTCTTGTTTGTCATAATGTTAAATAGGCGTGGATTGTGGGTTTTGGAGAACATCAGGTAGGTTTAAGGGTTTTTTTAGGGTTAAATCCTGGCTTTTTTTTTTTTTTTTTTTTTTTTTTTTTTAGGATCTGTTTTGATTTTGGTGTGTTTTTGAGGTGTTTGTGGGTCTCCGTTGGGTTTTGTTGGGTTTTCCGTGGTCATCATGGTGGAAAAGGGTAAATTGCTGGTTTTGGAGAACTTCAGGTAGGTTTAGGGGGACTTTTCGCGTGGATTCATGGTATTTGGGGTTTTCTTCTATTTTGGAGAGTGATCCTCTCCTTTCTTCGGGTGATTTTGAAGTGTTTTGGGGTTTCCGTTGTATTTCGTTGAGTTCCTAATCGTTTTATGGTGGTTGGGAGTGTGCTTTGGGATTAGGAGAACATCAGGTAGGTTTAGGGTGTGTTTGGGGTGGATCTATGGTATTTGGGGTTTTCTTCTATTTTTTGGCGTGCTCCTGTTCTTTTTTGGGGTGTTTTTGACGTGTTTTGGGGTCTCCGTTGGGTTTTGTTGTGTTCTTGTTGGTCATTATGTTAAATAGGAGTGGATTGTGGGTTTTGGAGAACATCAGGTAGGTTTAGGGTGGTTTTGGGGTGGATCTATGGTTTTGGCGGATTTTCTTCCAGTTTTGGGGGTGATGCCGTTCTTGTTTTGGGTGATTTTGACGTGTATTGGGGTCTTTGTTGGGTTTTGTTTGGTTCTCGTTGGTCATCATGGTGGAAAAGGGTAAATTGTGGGTTTTGGAGAAGATCAGGTAGGTTTAGGGTGGTTTTGGGGTGGATCTATGATTTTGGGGGTTTTCTTTCGTTTTTGGGGGTGATCCTGTTCCTTTCTGGGGTGTTTTTGACGTGTTTTGGGGTCTCTGTTTTGTTTCGTTGGGTTTTCCTTGGTCATCATGGTGGAAAAGTGTAAATTGTGGGTTTTGGAGAAGATCAGGTAGGTTTAGGGTGGTTTTGGGGTGGATCTATGGTTTTGGCGGATTTTCTTCCGGTTTTGGGGGTGATGCCGTTCTTGTTTGGGGTGTTTTTGACGTTTTTTGGGGTCTCTGTTGGGTTTTGTTGGGTTCTCGTTGGTCATCATGGTGGAAAAGCGTAAATTGTGGGTTTTGGAGAAGATCAGGTAGGTTTAGGGTGGTTTTGGGGTGGATCTATGGTTTTGGCGTAATTTCTTCCAGTTTTGGGGGTGATGCCGATATTTTTTGGGGTGTTTTTGACGTGTTTTGGGGTCTCCATTAGGTTTTGTTGGGTTCTTGTTTGTCATAATGTTAAATAGGCGTGGATTGTGGGTTTTGGAGAACATCAGGTAGGTTTAAGGGTTTTTTTAGGGTTAAATCCTGGCTTTTTTTTTTTTTTTTTTTTTTTTTTTTTTAGGATCTGTTTTGATTTTGGTGTGTTTTTGAGGTGTTTGTGGGTCTCCGTTGGGTTTTGTTGGGTTTTCCGTGGTCATCATGGTGGAAAAGGGTAAATTGCTGGTTTTGGAGAACTTCAGGTAGGTTTAGGGGGACTTTTCGCGTGGATTCATGGTATTTGGGGTTTTCTTCTATTTTGGAGAGTGATCCTCTCCTTTCTTCGGGTGATTTTGAAGTGTTTTGGGGTTTCCGTTGTATTTCGTTGAGTTCCTAATGCTTTTTATGGTGGTTGGGAGTGTGCTTTGGGATTAGGAGAACATCAGGTAGGTTTAGGGTGTGTTTGGGGTGGATCTATGGTATTTGGGGTTTTCTTCTATTTTTTGGCGTGCTCCTGTTCTTTTTTGGGGTGTTTTTGACGTGTTTTGGGGTCTCCGTTGGGTTTTGTTGTGTTCTTGTTGGTCATTATGTTAAATAGGAGTGGATTGTGGGTTTTGGAGAAGATCAGGTAGGTTTAGGGTGGTTTTGGGGTGGATCTATGGTTTTGGCGGATTTTCTTCCAGTTTTGGGGGTGATGCCGTTCTTGTTTGGGGTGTTTTTGACGTGTATTGGGGTCTTTGTTGGGTTTTGTTTGGTTCTCGTTGGTCATCATGGTGGAAAAGGGTAAATTGTGGGTTTTGGAGAAGATCAGGTAGGTTTAGGGTGGTTTTGGGGTGGATCTATGATTTTGGGGGTTTTCTTTCGTTTTTGGGGGTGATCCTGTTCCTTTCTGGGGTGTTTTTGACGTGTTTTGGGGTCTCTGTTTTGTTTCGTTGGGTTTTCCTTGGTCATCATGGTGGAAAAGTGTAAATTGTGGGTTTTGGAGAAGATCAGGTAGGTTTAGGGTGGTTTTGGGGTGGATCTATGGTTTTGGCGGATTTTCTTCCAGTTTTGGGGGTGATGCCGCTCTTGTTTGGGGTGTTTTTGACGTGTTTTGGGGTCTCTGTTGAGTTTTGTTTGGTTCTCGTTGGTCATCATGGTGGAAAAGGGTAAATTGTGGTTTTTGGAGAAGATCAGGTAGGTTTAGGGTGGTTTTGGGGTGGATCTATGGTTTTGGCGTAATTTCTTCCAGTTTTGGGAGTGATGCCGATATTTTTTGGAGTGTTTTTGACGTGTTTTGGGGTCTCCATTAGGTTTTGTTGGGTTCTTGTTTGTCATAATGTTAAATAGGCGTGGATTGTGGGTTTTGGAGAACATCAGGTAGGTTTAAGGGTTTTTTTAGGGTTAAATCCTGGCTTTTTTTTTTTTTTTTTTTTTTTTTTTTGGATCTGGTTTGATTTTGGTGTGTTTTTGAGGTGTTTGGGTATCTCCGTTGGGTTTTGTTGGATTTTCCGTGGTCATCATGGTGGAAAAGGGTAAATTGCTGGTTTTGGAGAACTTCAGGTAGGTTTAGGGTGGTTTTGGGGTGGATCTATGGTTTTGGCGGATTTTCTTCCAGTTTTGGGGGTGATGCCGTTCTTGTTTGGGGTGTTTTTGACGTTTTTTGGGGTCTCTGTTGGGTTTTGTTTGGTTCTCGTTGGTCATCATGGTGGAAAAGTGTAAATTGTGGGTTTTGGAGAACATCAGGTAGGTTTAGGGTGGTTTTGGGGTGGATCTATGGTTTTGGCGTATTTTCTTCCAGTTTTGGAAGTGATGCCGATATTTTTTGGAGTGTTTTTGACGTGTTTTGGGGTCTCCATTAGGTTTTGTTGGGTTCTTGTTTGTCATAATGTTAAATAGGCGTGGATTGTGGGTTTTGGAGAACATCAGGTAGGTTTAAGGGTTTTTTTAGGGTTAAATCCTGGCTTTTTTTTTTTTTTTTTTTTTTTTTTTTAGGATCTGGTTTGATTTTGGTGTGTTTTTGACGTGTTTGGGGGTCTCCGTTGGGTTTTGTTGGATTTTCCGTGGTCATCATGGTGGAAAAGGGTAAATTGCTGGTTTTGGAGAACTTCAGGTAGGTTTAGGGGGACTTTTCGCGTGGATTCATGGTATTTGGGGTTTTCTTCTATTTTGGAGAGTGATCCTCTCCTTTCTTCGGGTGATTTTGAAGTGTTTTGGGGTTTCCGTTGTATTTAGTTGAGTTCCTAATCGTTTTATGGTGGTTGGGAGTGTGCTTTGGGATTAGGAGAACATCAGGTAGGTTTAGGGTGTGTTTGGGGTGGATCTATGGTATTTGGGGTTTTCTTCTATTTTTTGGCGTGCTCCTGTTCTTTTTTGGGGTGTTTTTGACGTGTTTTGGGGTCTCCGTTGGGTTTTGTTGTGTTCTTGTTGGTCATTATGTTAAATAGGAGTGGATTGTGGGTTTTGGCGAAGATCAGGTAGGTTTAGGGTGGTTTTGGGGTGGATCTATGGTTTTGGCGGATTTTCTTCCAGTTTTGGGGGTGATGCCGTTCTTGTTTGGGGTGATTTTGACGTGTATTGAAGTCTTTGTTGGGTTTTGTTTGGTTCTCATTGGTCATCATGGTGGAAAAGGGTAAATTGTGGGTTTTGGAGAAGATCAGGTAGGTTTAGGGTGGTTTTGGGGTGGATCTATGATTTTGGGGGTTTTCTTTCGTTTTTGGGGGTGATCCTGTTCCTTTCTGGGGTGTTTTTGACGTTTTTTGTGGTCTCTGTTGGGTTTTGTTGGGTTCTCGTTGGTCATCATGGTGGAAAAGTGTAAATTGTGGGTTTTGGAGAAGATCAGGTAGGTTTAGGGTGGTTTTGGGGTGGATCTATGGTTTTGGCGTAATTTCTTCCAGTTTTGGGGGTGATGCCGATATTTTTTGGAGTGTTTTTGACGTGTTTTGGGGTCTCCATTAGGTTTTGTTGGGTTCTTGTTTGTCATAATGTTAAATAGGCGTGGATTGTGGGTTTTGGAGAACATCAGGTAGGTTTAAGGGTTTTTTTAGGGTTAAATCCTGGCTTTTTTTTTTTTTTTTTTTTTTTTTTTTAGGATCTGTTTTGATTTTGGTGTGTTTTTGAGGTGTTTGTGGGTCTCCGTTGGGTTTTGTTGGGTTTTCCGTGGTCATCATGGTGGAAAAGGGTAAATTGCTGGTTTTGGAGAACTTCAGGTAGGTTTAGGGGGACTTTTCGCGTGGATTCATGGTATTTGGGGTTTTCTTCTATTTTGGAGAGTGATCCTCTCCTTTCTTCGGGTGATTTTGAAGTGTTTTGGGGTTTCCGTTGTATTTCGTTGAGTTCCTAATGCTTTTTATGGTGGTTGGGAGTGTGCTTTGGGATTAGGAGAACATCAGGTAGGTTTAGGGTGTGTTTGGGGTGGATCTATGGTATTTGGGGTTTTCTTCTATTTTTTGGCGTGCTCCTGTTCTTTTTTGGGGTGTTTTTGACGTGTTTTGGGGTCTCCGTTGGGTTTTGTTGTGTTCTTGTTGGTCATTATGTTAAATAGGAGTGGATTGTGGGTTTTGGCGAAGATCAGGTAGGTTTAGGGTGGTTTTGGGGTGGATCTATGGTTTTGGCGGATTTTCTTCCAGTTTTGGGGGTGATGCCGTTCTTGTTTGGGGTGATTTTGACGTGTATTGGGGTCTTTGTTGGGTTTTGTTTGGTTCTCGTTGGTCATCATGGTGGAAAAGGGTAAATTGTGGGTTTTGGAGAAGATCAGGTAGGTTTAGGGTGGTTTTGGGGTGGATCTATGATTTTGGGGGTTTTCTTTCGTTTTTGGGGGTGATCCTGTTCCTTTCTGGGGTGTTTTTGACGTTTTTTGGGGTCTCTGTTGGGTTTTGTTGGGTTCTCGTTGGTCATCATGGTGGAAAAGTGTAAATTGTGGGTTTTGGAGAAGATCAGGTAGGTTTAGGGTGGTTTTGGGGTGGATCTATGGTTTTGGCGTAATTTCTTCCAGTTTTGGGGGTGATGCCGATATTTTTTGGAGTGTTTTTGACGTGTTTTGGGGTCTCCATTAGGTTTTGTTGGGTTCTTGTTTGTCATAATGTTAAATAGGCGTGGATTGTGGGTTTTGGAGAACATCAGGTAGGTTTAAGGGTTTTTTTAGGGTTAAATCCTGGCTTTTTTTTTTTTTTTTTTTTTTTTTTTTTAGGATCTGTTTTGATTTTGGTGTGTTTTTGAGGTGTTTGGGGGTCTCCGTTGGGTTTTGTTGGGTTTTCCGTGGTCATCATGGTGGAAAAGGGTAAATTGCTGGTTTTGGAGAACTTCAGGTAGGTTTAGGGGGACTTTTCGCGTGGATTCATGGTATTTGGGGTTTTCTTCTATTTTGGAGAGTGATCCTCTCCTTTCTTCGGGTGATTTTGAAGTGTTTTGGGGTTTCCGTTGTATTTCGTTGAGTTCCTAATGCTTTTTATGGTGGTTGGGAGTGTGCTTTGGGATTAGGAGAACATCAGGTAGGTTTAGGGTGTGTTTGGGGTGGATCTATGGTATTTGGGGTTTTCTTCTATTTTTTGGCGTGCTCCTGTTCTTTTTTGGGGTGTTTTTGACGTGTTTTGGGGTCTCCGTTGGGTTTTGTTGTGTTCTTGTTGGTCATTATGTTAAATAGGAGTGGATTGTGGGTTTTGGAGAAGATCAGGTAGGTTTAGGGTGGTTTTGGGGTGGATCTATGGTTTTGGCGGATTTTCTTCTAGTTTTGGGGGTGATGCCGTTCTTGTTTGGGGTGTTTTTACGTGTATTGGGGTCTTTGTTGGGTTTTGTTTGGTTCTCGTTGGTCATCATGGTGGAAAAGGGTAAATTGTGGGTTTTGGAGAAGATCAGGTAGGTTTAGGGTGGTTTTGGGGTGGATCTATGATTTTGGGGGTTTTCTTTCGTTTTTGGGGGTGATCCTGTTCCTTTCTGGGGTGTTTTTGACGTTTTTTGGGGTCTCTGTTGAGTTTTGTTGGGTTCTCGTTGGTCATCATGGTGGAAAAGGGTAAATTGTGGGTTTTGGAGAAGATCAGGTAGGTTTAGGGTGGTTTTGGGGTGGATCTATGGTTTTGGTGGATTTTCTTCCAGTTTTGGGGGTGATGCCGATATTTTTTGGGGTGTTTTTGACGTGTTTTGGTGTCTCCATTAGGTTTTGTTGGGTTCTTGTTTGTCATAATGTTAAATAGGTGTGGATTGTGGGTTTTGGAGAACATCAGGTAGGTTTAAGGGTTTTTTTAGGGTTAAATCCTGGCTTTTTTTTTTTTTTTTTTTTTTTTTTTTTTAGGATCTGGTTTGATTTTGGTGTGTTTTTGAGGTGTTTGGGGATCTCCGTTGGGTTTTGTTGGGTTTTCCGTGGTCATCATGGTGGAAAAGGGTAAATTGCTGGTTTTGGAGAACTTCAGGTAGGTTTAGGGTGGTTTTGGGGTGGATCTATGGTTTTGGCGTATTTTCTTCCAGTTTTGGGGGTGATGCCGATATTTTTTGGGGTGTTTTTGACGTGTTTTGGGGTCTCCATTAGGTTTTGTTGGGTTCTTGTTTGTCATAATGTTAAATAGGAGTGGATTGTGGGTTTTGCAGAACTTCAGGTAGGTTTAAGGGTTTTTTTAGGGTTAAATCCTGGCTTTTTTTTTTTTTTTTTTTTTTTTTTTTTTAGGATCTGGTTTGATTTTGGTGTGTTTTTGACGTGTTTGGGGTTCTCCGTTGGGTTTTGTTTGATTTTCCGTGGTCATCATGGTGGAAAAGGGTAAATTGCTGGTTTTGGAGAACTTCAGGTAGGTTTAGGGGGACTTTTCGCGTGGATTCATGGTATTTGGGGTTTTCTTCTATTTTGGAGAGTGATCCTCTCCTTTCTTCGGGTGATTTTGAAGTGTTTTGGGGTTTCCGTTGTATTTCGTTGAGTTCCTAATGCTTTTTATGGTGGTTGGGAGTGTGCTTTGGGATTAGGAGAACATCAGGTAGGTTTAGGGTGTGTTTGGGGTGGATCTATGGTATTTGGGGTTTTCTTCTATTTTTTGGCGTGCTCCTGTTCTTTTTTGGGGTGTTTTTGACGTGTTTTGGGGTCTCCGTTGGGTTTTGTTGTGTTCTTGTTGGTCATTATGTTAAATAGGAGTGGATTGTGGGTTTTGGCGAAGATCAGGTAGGTTTAGGGTGGTTTTGGGGTGGATCTATGGTTTTGGCGGATTTTCTTCCAGTTTTGGGGGTGATGCCGTTCTTGTTTGGGGTGATTTTGACGTGTATTGGGGTCTTTGTTGGGTTTTGTTGTGTTCTTGTTGGTCATTATGTTAAATAGGAGTGGATTGTGGGTTTTGGAGAAGATCAGGTAGGTTTAGGGTGGTTTTGGGGTGGATCTATGATTTTGGGGGTTTTCTTTCGTTTTTGGGGGTGATCCTGTTCCTTTCTGGGGTGTTTTTGACGTTTTTTGGGGTCTCTGTTGGGTTTTGTTGGGTTCTCGTTGGTCATCATGGTGGAAAAGGGTAAATTGTGGGTTTTGGAGAAGATCAGGTAGGTTTAGGGTGGTTTTGGGGTGGATCTATGGTTTTGGCGTAATTTCTTCCAGTTTTGGGGGTGATGCCGATATTTTTTGGAGTGTTTTTGACGTCTTTTGGGGTCTCCATTAGGTTTTGTTGGGTTCTTGTTTGTCATAATGTTAAATAGGCGTGGATTGTGGGTTTTGGAGAACATCAGGTAGGTTTAAGGGTTTTTTTAGGGTTAAATCCTGGCTTTTTTTTTTTTTTTTTTTTTTTTTTTTAGGATCTGTTTTGATTTTGGTGTGTTTTTGAGGTGTTTGGGGGTCTCCGTTGGGTTTTGTTGGGTTTTCCGTGGTCATCATGGTGGAAAAGGGTAAATTGCTGGTTTTGGAGAACTTCAGGTAGGTTTAGGGGGACTTTTCGCGTGGATTCATGGTATTTGGGGTTTTCTTCTATTTTGGAGAGTGATCCTCTCCTTTCTTCGGGTGATTTTGAAGTGTTTTGGGGTTTCCGTTGTATTTCGTTGAGTTCCTAATGCTTTTTATGGTGGTTGGGAGTGTGCTTTGGGATTAGGAGAACATCAGGTAGGTTTAGGGTGTGTTTGGGGTGGATCTATGGTATTTGGGGTTTTCTTCTATTTTTTGGCGTGCTCCTGTTCTTTTTTGGGGTGTTTTTGACGTGTTTTGGGGTCTCCGTTGGGTTTTGTTGTGTTCTTGTTGGTCATTATGTTAAATAGGAGTGGATTGTGGGTTTTGGAGAAGATCAGGTAGGTTTAGGGTGGTTTTGGGGTGGATCTATGGTTTTGGCGGATTTTCTTCTAGTTTTGGGGGTGATGCCGTTCTTGTTTGGGGTGTTTTTGACGTGTATTGGTGTCTTTGTTGGGTTTTGTTTGGTTCTCGTTGGTCATCATGGTGGAAAAGGGTAAATTGTGGGTTTTGGAGAAGATCAGGTAGGTTTAGGGTGGTTTTGGGGTGGATCTATGATTTTGGGGGTTTTCTTTCGTTTTTGGGGGTGATCCTGTTCCTTTCTGGGGTGTTTTTGACGTGTTTTGGGGTCTCTGTTTTGTTTCGTTGGGTTTTCCTTGGTCATCATGGTGGAAAAGTGTAAATTGTGGGTTTTGGAGAAGATCAGGTAGGTTTAGGGTGGTTTTGGGGTGGATCTATGGTTTTGGCGGATTTTCTTCCAGTTTTGGGGGTGATGCCGTTCTTGTTTGGGGTGTTTTTGACGTTTTTTGGGGTCTCTGTTGAGTTTTGTTGGGTTCTCGTTGGTCATCATGGTGGAAAAGGGTAAATTGTGGGTTTTGGAGAAGATCAGGTAGGTTTAGGGTGGTTTTGGGGTGGATCTATGGTTTTGGTGGATTTTCTTCCAGTTTTGGGGGTGATGCCGATATTTTTTGGGGTGTTTTTGACGTGTTTTGGTGTCTCCATTAGGTTTTGTTGTGTTCTTGTTGGTCATTATGTTAAATAGGAGTGGATTGTGGGTTTTGGCGAAGATCAGGTAGGTTTAGGGTGGTTTTGGGGTGGATCTATGGTTTTGGGGGATTTTCTTCTAGTTTTGGGGGTGATGCCGTTCTTGTTTGGGGTGATTTTGACGTGTATTGGGGTCTTTGTTGGGTTTTGTTTGGTTCTCGTTGGTCATCATGGTGGAAAAGGGTAAATTGTGGGTTTTGGAGAAGATCAGGTAGGTTTAGGGTGGTTTTGGGGTGGATCTATGGTTTTGGCGGATTTTCTTCTAGTTTTGGGGGTGATGCCGTTCTTGTTTGGGGTGTTTTTGACGTGTATTGGGGTCTTTGTTGGGTTTTGTTTGGTTCTCGTTGGTCATCATGGTGGAAAAGGGTAAATTGTGGGTTTTGGAGAAGATCAGGTAGGTTTAGGGTGGTTTTGGGGTGGATCTATGATTTTGGGGGTTTTCTTTCGTTTTTGGGGGTGATCCTGTTCCTTTCTGGGGTGTTTTTGACGTGTTTTGGGGTCTCTGTTTTGTTTCGTTGGGTTTTCCTTGGTCATCATGGTGGAAAAGTGTAAATTGTGGGTTTTGGAGAAGATCAGGTAGGTTTAGGGTGGTTTTGGGGTGGATCTATGGTTTTGGCGGATTTTCTTCCAGTTTTGGGGGTGATGCCGTTCTTGTTTGGGGTGTTTTTGACGTTTTTTGGGGTCTCTGTTGAGTTTTGTTGGGTTCTCGTTGGTCATCATGGTGGAAAAGGGTAAATTGTGGGTTTTGGAGAAGATCAGGTAGGTTTAGGGTGGTTTTGGGGTGGATCTATGGTTTTGGCGTAATTTCTTCCAGTTTTGGGGGTGATGCCGATATTTTTTGGGGTGTTTTTGACGTCTTTTGGGGTCTCCATTAGGTTTTGTTGGGTTCTTGTTTGTCATTATGTTAAATAGGCGTGGATTGTGGGTTTTGGAGAACATCAGGTAGGTTTAAGGGTTTTTTTAGGGTTAAATCCTGGCTTTTTTTTTTTTTTTTTTTTTTTTTTTTTTTAGGATCTGGTTTGGTTTTGGTGTGTTTTTGAGGTGTTTGGGGATCTCCGTTGGGTTTTGTTGGGTTTTCCGTGGTCATCATGGTGGAAAAGGGTAAATTGCTGGTTTTGGAGAACTTCAGGTAGGTTTAGGGTGGTTTTGGGGTGGATCTATGGTTTTGGCGGATTTTCTTCCAGTTTTGGTGGTGATGCCGTTCTTGTTTGGGGTGTTTTTGACGTGTATTGGGGTCTCTGTTGGGTTTTGTTGGGTTCTCGTTGGTCATCATGGTGGAAAAGGGTAAATTGTGGGTTTTGGAGAACATCAGGTAGGTTTAGGGTGGTTTTGGGGTGGATCTATGGTTTTGGCGTATTTTCTTCCAGTTTTGGGGGTGATGCCGATATTTTTTGGGGTGTTTTTGACGTGTTTTGGGGTCTCCATTAGGTTTTGTTGGGTTCTTGTTTGTCATAATGTTAAATAGGAGTGGATTGTGGGTTTTGGAGAACATCAGGTAGGTTTAAGGGTTTTTTTAGGGTTAAATCCTGGCTTTTTTTTTTTTTTTTTTTTTTTTTTTTTTAGGATCTGGTTTGATTTTGGTGTGTTTTTGACGTGTTTGGGGTTCTCCGTTGGGTTTTGTTGGGTTTTCCGTGGTCATCATGGTGGAAAAGGGTAAATTGCTGGTTTTGGAGAACTTCAGGTAGGTTTAGGGGGACTTTTCGCGTGGATTCATGGTATTTGGGGTTTTCTTCTATTTTGGAGAGTGATCCTCTCCTTTCTTCGGGTGATTTTGAAGTGTTTTGGGGTTTCCGTTGTATTTCGTTGAGTTCCTAATGCTTTTTATGGTGGTTGGGAGTGTGCTTTGGGATTAGGAGAACATCAGGTAGGTTTAGGGTGTGTTTGGGGTGGATCTATGGTATTTGGGGTTTTCTTCTATTTTTTGGCGTGCTCCTGTTCTTTTTTGGGGTGTTTTTGACGTGTTTTGGGGTCTCCGTTGGGTTTTGTTGTGTTCTTGTTGGTCATTATGTTAAATAGGAGTGGATTGTGGGTTTTGGCGAAGATCAGGTAGGTTTAGGGTGGTTTTGGGGTGGATCTATGGTTTTGGGGGATTTTCTTCTAGTTTTGGGGGTGATGCCGTTCTTGTTTGGGGTGATTTTGACGTGTATTGGGGTCTTTGTTGGGTTTTGTTTGGTTCTCGTTGGTCATCATGGTGGAAAAGGGTAAATTGTGGGTTTTGGAGAAGATCAGGTAGGTTTAGGGTGGTTTTGGGGTGGATCTATGGTTTTGGCGGATTTTCTTCTAGTTTTGGGGGTGATGCCGTTCTTGTTTGGGGTGTTTTTGACGTGTATTGGGGTCTTTGTTGGGTTTTGTTTGGTTCTCGTTGGTCATCATGGTGGAAAAGGGTAAATTGTGGGTTTTGGAGAAGATCAGGTAGGTTTAGGGTGGTTTTGGGGTGGATCTATGATTTTGGGGGTTTTCTTTCGTTTTTGGGGGTGATCCTGTTCCTTTCTGGGGTGTTTTTGACGTGTTTTGGGGTCTCTGTTTTGTTTCGTTGGGTTTTCCTTGGTCATCATGGTGGAAAAGTGTAAATTGTGGGTTTTGGAGAAGATCAGGTAGGTTTAAGGGTTTTTTTAGGGTTAAATCCTGGCTTTTTTTTTTTTTTTTTTTTTTTTTTTTTTAGGATCTGGTTTGGTTTTGGTGTGTTTTTGAGGTGTTTGGGGATCTCCGTTGGGTTTTGTTGGGTTTTCCGTGGTCATCATGTTGGAAAAGGGTAAATTGCTGGTTTTGGAGAACTTCAGGTAGGTTTAGGGTGGTTTTGGGGTGGATCTATGGTTTTGGCGGATTTTCTTCCAGTTTTGGTGGTGATGCCGTTCTTGTTTGGGGTGTTTTTGACATTTTTTGGGGTCTCTGTTGGGTTTTGTTGGGTTCTCGTTGGTCATCATGGTGGAAAAGGGTAAATTGTGGGTTTTGGAGAACATCAGGTAGGTTTAGGGTGGTTTTGGGGTGGATCTATGGTTTTGGCGTATTTTCTTCCAGTTTTGGGGGTGATGCCGATATTTTTTGGGGTGTTTTTGACGTGTTTTGGGGTCTCCATTAGGTTTTGTTGGGTTCTTGTTTGTCATAATGTTAAATAGGAGTGGATTGTGGGTTTTGTAGAACATCAGGTAGGTTTAAGGGTTTTTTTAGGGTTAAATCCTGGCTTTTTTTTTTTTTTTTTTTTTTTTTTTTTTTTAGGATCTGGTTTGATTTTGGTGTGTTTTTGACGTGTTTGGGGTTCTCCGTTGGGTTTTGTTGGGTTTTCCGTGGTCATCATGGTGGAAAAGGGTAAATTGCTGGTTTTGGAGAACTTCAGGTAGGTTTAGGGGGACTTTTCGCGTGGATTCATGGTATTTGGGGTTTTCTTCTATTTTGGAGAGTGATCCTCTCCTTTCTTCGGGTGATTTTGAAGTGTTTTGGGGTTTCCGTTGTATTTCGTTGAGTTCCTAATGCTTTTTATGGTGGTTGGGAGTGTGCTTTGGGATTAGGAGAACATCAGGTAGGTTTAGGGTGTGTTTGGGGTGGATCTATGGTATTTGGGGTTTTCTTCTATTTTTTGGCGTGCTCCTGTTCTTTTTTGGGGTGTTTTTGACGTGTTTTTGGGGTCTCCGTTGGGTTTTGTTGTGTTCTTGTTGGTCATTATGTTAAATAGGAGTGGATTGTGGGTTTTGGCGAAGATCAGGTAGGTTTAGGGTGGTTTTGGGGTGGATCTATGGTTTTGGCGGATTTTCTTCCAGTTTTGGGGGTGATGCCGTTCTTGTTTGGGGTGATTTTGACGTGTATTGGGGTCTTTGTTGGGTTTTGTTTGGTTCTCGTTGGTCATCATGGTGGAAAAGGGTAAATTGTGGGTTTTGGAGAAGATCAGGTAGGTTTAGGGTGGTTTTGGGGTGGATCTATGATTTTGGGGGTTTTCTTTCGTTTTTGGGGGTGATCCTGTTCCTTTCTGGGGTGTTTTTGACGTTTTTGGGGTCTCTGTTGGGTTTTGTTGGGTTCTCGTTGGTCATCATGGTGGAAAAGGGTAAATTGTGGTTTTTGGAGAAGATCAGGTAGGTTTAGGGTGGTTTTGGGGTGGATCTATGGTTTTGCGTAATTTCTTCCAGTTTTGGGGGTGATGCCGATATTTTTTGGAGTGTTTTTGACGTCTTTTGGGGTCTCCATTAGGTTTTGTTGGGTTCTTGTTTGTCATAATGTTAAATAGGCGTGGATTGTGGGTTTTGGAGAACATCAGGTAGGTTTAAGGGTTTTTTTAGGGTTAAATCCTGGCTTTTTTTTTTTTTTTTTTTTTTTTTTTTTTAGGATCTGGTTTGATTTTGGTGTGTTTTTGACGTGTTTGGGGTTCTCCGTTGGGTTTTGTTGGGTTTTCCGTGGTCATCATGGTGGAAAAGGGTAAATTGCTGGTTTTGGAGAACTTCAGGTAGGTTTAGGGGGACTTTTCGCGTGGATTCATGGTATTTGGGGTTTTCTTCTATTTTGGAGAGTGATCCTCTCCTTTCTTCGGGTGATTTTGAAGTGTTTTGGGGTTTCCGTTGTATTTCGTTGAGTTCCTAATGCTTTTTATGGTGGTTGGGAGTGTGCTTTGGGATTAGGAGAACATCAGGTAGGTTTAGGGTGTGTTTGGGGTGGATCTATGGTATTTGGGGTTTTCTTCTATTTTTTGGCGTGCTCCTGTTCTTTTTTGGGGTGTTTTTGACGTGTTTTGGGGTCTCCGTTGGGTTTTGTTGTTGTTCTTGTTGGTCATTATGTTAAATAGGAGTGGATTGTGGGTTTTGGAGAAGATCAGGTAGGTTTAGGGTGGTTTTGGGGTGGATCTATGGTTTTGGGGGATTTTCTTCTAGTTTTGGGGGTGATGCCGTTCTTGTTTGGGGTGTTTTTGACGTGTATTGGGGTCTTTGTTGGGTTTTGTTTGGTTCTCGTTGGTCATCATGGTGGAAAAGGGTAAATTGTGGGTTTTGGAGAAGATCAGGTAGGTTTAGGGTGGTTTTGGGGTGGATCTATGATTTTGGGGGTTTTCTTTCGATTTTGGGGGTGATCCTGTTCCTTTCTGGGGTGTTTTTGACGTTTTTTGGGTCTCTGTTGAGTTTTGTTGGGTTCTCGTTGGTCATCATGGTGGAAAAGGGTAAATTGTGGGTTTTGGAGAAGATCAGGTAGGTTTAGGGTGGTTTTGGGGTGGATCTATGGTTTTGGCGTATTTTCTTCCAGTTTTGCGGGTGATGCCGATATTTTTTGGGGTGTTTTTGACGTGTTTTGGGGTCTCCATTAGGTTTTGTTGGGTTCTTGTTTGTCATAATGTTAAATAGGAGTGGATTGTGGGTTTTGCAGAACATCAGGTAGGTTTAAGGGTATTTTTAGGGTTAAATCCTGGCTTTTTTTTTTTTTTTTTTTTTTTTTTTTTTTTTAGGGATCTGGTTTGATTTTGGTGTGTTTTTGACGTGTTTGGGCGTCTCCGTTGGGTTTTGTTGGGTTTTCCGTGGTCATCATGGTGGAAAAGGGTAAATTGCTGGTTTTGGAGAACTTCAGGTAGGTTTAGGGGGACTTTTCGCGTGGATTCATGGTATTTGGGGTTTTCTTCTATTTTGGAGAGTGATCCTCTCCTTTCTTCGGGTGATTTTGAAGTGTTTTGGGGTTTCCGTTGTATTTCGTTGAGTTCCTAATGCTTTTTATGGTGGTTGGGAGTGTGCTTTGGGATTAGAAGAACATCAGGTAGGTTTAGGGGTGTGTTTGGGGTGGATCTATGGTATTTGGGGTTTTCTTCTATTTTTTGGCGTGCTCCTGTTCTTTTTTGGGGTGTTTTTGACGTGTTTTGGGGTCTCCGTTGGGTTTTGTTGTGTTCTTGTTGGTCATTATGTTAAATAGGAGTGGATTGTGGGTTTTGGCGAAGATCAGGTAGGTTTAGGGTGGTTTTGGGGTGGATCTATGGTTTTGGGGGATTTTCTTCTAGTTTTGGGGGTGATGCCGTTCTTGTTTGGGGTGATTTTGACGTGTATTGGTGTCTTTGTTGGGTTTTGTTTGGTTCTCGTTGGTCATCATGGTGGAAAAGTGTAAATTGTGGGTTTTGGAGAAGATCAGGTAGGTTTAGGGTGGTTTTGGGGTGGATCTATGATTTTGGGGGTTTTCTTTCGTTTTTGGGGGTGATCCTGTTCCTTTCTGGGGTGTTTTTGACGTGTTTTTGGGTCTCTGTTTTGTTTCGTTGGGTTTTCCTTGGTCATCATGGTGGAAAAGTGTAAATTGTGGGTTTTGGAGAAGATCAGGTAGGTTTAGGGTGGTTTTGGGGTGGATCTATGGTTTTGGCGGATTTTCTTCCAGTTTTGGGGTTGATGCCGTTCTTGTTTGGGGTGTTTTTGACGTTTTTGGGGTCTCTGTTGGGTTTTGTTGGGTTCTCGTTGGTCATCATGGTGGAAAAGGGTAAATTGTGGGTTTTGGAGAAGATCAGGTAGGTTTAGGGTGGTTTTGGGGTGGATCTATGGTTTTGGCGTAATTTCTTCCAGTTTTGGGGGTGATGCCGATATTTTTTGGAGTGTTTTTGACGTGTTTTGGGGTCTCCATTAGGTTTTGTTGGGTTCTTGTTTGTCATAATGTTAAATAGGCGTGGATTGTGGGTTTTGGAGAACATCAGGTAGGTTTAAGGGTTTTTTTAGGGTTAAATCCTGGCTATTTTTTTTTTTTTTTTTTTTTTTTTTTTAGGATCTGTTTTGATTTTGGTGTGTTTTTGAGGTGTTTGGGGGTCTCCGTTGGGTTTTGTTGGGTTTTCCGTGGTCATCATGGTGGAAAAGGGTAAATTGCTGGTTTTGGAGAACTTCAGGTAGGTTTAGGGGGACTTTTCGCGTGGATTCATGGTATTTGGGGTTTTCTTCTATTTTGGAGAGTGATCCTCTCCTTTCTTCGGGGTGATTTTGAAGTGTTTTGGGGTTTCCGTTGTATTTCGTTGAGTTCCTAATGCTTTTTATGGTGGTTGGGAGTGTGCTTTGGGATTAGGAGAACATCAGGTAGGTTTAGGGTGTGTTTGGGGTGGATCTATGGTATTTGGGGTTTTCTTCTATTTTTTGGCGTGCTCCTGTTCTTTTTTGGGGTGTTTTTGACGTGTTTTGGGGTCTCCGTTGGGTTTTGTTGTGTTCTTGTTGGTCATTATGTTAAATAGGAGTGGATTGTGGGTTTTGGAGAAGATCAGGTAGGTTTAGGGTGGTTTTGGGGTGGATCTATGGTTTTGGCGGATTTTCTTCTAGTTTTGGGGGTGATGCCGTTCTTGTTTGGGGTGTTTTGACGTGTATTGGGGTCTTTGTTGGGTTTTGTTTGGTTCTCGTTGGTCATCATGGTGGAAAAGGGTAAATTGTGGTTTTTGGAGAAGATCAGGTAGGTTTAGGGTGGTTTTGGGGTGGATCTATGATTTTGGGGGTTTTCTTTCGTTTTTGGGGGTGATCCTGTTCCTTTCTGGGGTGTTTTTGACGTGTTTTGTGGTCTCTGTTTTGTTTCGTTGGGTTTTCCTTGGTCATCATGGTGGAAAAGTGTAAATTGTGGGTTTTGGAGAAGATCAGGTAGGTTTAGGGTGGTTTTGGGGTGGATCTATGGTTTTGGCGGATTTTCTTCCAGTTTTGGGGGTGATGCCGTTCTTGTTTGGGGTGTTTTTGACGTCTTTTGGGGTCTCCATTAGGTTTTGTTGTGTTCTTGTTTGTCATAATGTTAAATAGGCGTGGATTGTGGGTTTTGGAGAACATCAGGTAGGTTTAAGGGTTTTTTTAGGGTTAAATCCTGGCTTTTTTTTTTTTTTTTTTTTTTTTTTTTTTAGGGTCTGGTTTGATTTTGGTGTGTTTTTGAGGTGTTTGGGGATCTCCGTTGGGTTTTGTTGGGTTTTCCGTGGTCATCATGGTGGAAAAGGGTAAATTGCTGGTTTTGGAGAACTTCAGGTAGGTTTAGGGTGGTTTTGGGGTGGATCTATGGTTTTGGCGTATTTTCTTCCAGTTTTGGGGGTGATGCCGTTCTTGTTTGGGGTGTTTTTGACGTTTTTTGGGGTCTCTGTTGGGTTTTGTTTGGTTCTCGTTGGTCATCATGGTGGAAAAGTGTAAATTGTGGGTTTTGGAGAAGATCAGGTAGGTTTAGTGTGGTTTTGGGGTGGATCTATGGTTTTGGCGTAATTTCTTCCAGTTTTGGGGGTGATGCCGATATTTTTTGGGGTGTTTTTGACGTCTTTTGGGGTCTCCATTAGGTTTTGTTGGGTTCTTGTTTGTCATTATGTTAAATAGGCGTGGATTGTGGGTTTTGGAGAACATCAGGTAGGTTTAAGGGTTTTTTTAGGGTTAAATCCTGGCTTTTTTTTTTTTTTTTTTTTTTTTTTTTTTAGGATCTGTTTTGATTTTGGTGTGTTTTTGAGGTGTTTGGGGTTCTCCGTTGGGTTTTGTTGGGTTTTCCGTGGTCATCATGGTGGAAAAGGGTAAATTGCTGGTTTTGGAGAACTTCAGGTAGGTTTAGGGGGACTTTTCGCGTGGATTCATGGTATTTGGGGTTTTCTTCTATTTTGGAGAGTGATCCTCTCCTTTCTTCGGGTGATTTTGAAGTGTTTTGGGGTTTCCGTTGTATTTCGTTGAGTTCCTAATGCTTTTTATGGTGGTTGGGAGTGTGCTTTGGGATTAGGAGAACATCAGGTAGGTTTAGGGTGTGTTTGGGGTGGATCTATGGTATTTGGGGTTTTCTTCTATTTTTTGGCGTGCTCCTGTTCTTTTTTGGGGTGTTTTTGACGTGTTTTGGGGTCTCCGTTGGGTTTTGTTGTGTTCTTGTTGGTCATTATGTTAAATAGGAGTGGATTGTGGGTTTTGGCGAAGATCAGGTAGGTTTAGGGTGGTTTTGGGGTGGATCTATGGTTTTGGGGGATTTTCTTCTAGTTTTGGGGGTGATGCCGTTCTTGTTTGGGGTGATTTTGACGTGTATTGGTGTCTTTGTTGGGTTTTGTTTGGTTCTCGTTGGTCATCATGGTGGAAAAGTGTAAATTGTGGGTTTTGGAGAAGATCAGGTAGGTTTAGGGTGGTTTTGGGGTGGATCTATGATTTTGGGGGTTTTCTTTCGTTTTTGGGGGTGATCCTGTTCCTTTCTGGGGTGTTTTTGACGTGTTTTTGGGTCTCTGTTTTGTTTCGTTGGGTTTTCCTTGGTCATCATGGTGGAAAAGTGTAAATTGTGGGTTTTGGAGAAGATCAGGTAGGTTTAGGGTGGTTTTGGGGTGGATCTATGGTTTTGGCGTATTTTCTTCCAGTTTTGGGGGTGATGCCGTTCTTGTTTGGGGTGTTTTTGACGTTTTTTGGGGTCTCTGTTGGGTTTTGTTGGGTTCTCGTTGGTCATCATGGTGGAAAAGGGTAAATTGTGGGTTTTGGAGAAGATCAGGTAGGTTTAGGGTGGTTTTGGGGTGGATCTATGGTTTTGGCGTAATTTCTTCCAGTTTTGGGGGTGATGCCAATATTTTTTGGAGTGTTTTTGACGTCTTTTGGGGTCTCCATTAGGTTTTGTTGGGTTCTTGTTTGTCATAATGTTAAATAGGCGTGGATTGTGGGTTTTGGAGAACATCAGGTAGGTTTAAGGGTTTTTTTAGGGTTAAATCCTGGCTTTTTTTTTTTTTTTTTTTTTTTTTTTTAGGATCTGTTTTGATTTTGGTGTGTTTTTGAGGTGTTTGGGGGTCTCCGTTGGGTTTTGTTGGGTTTTCCGTGGTCATCATGGTGGAAAAGGGTAAATTGCTGGTTTTGGAGAACTTCAGGTAGGTTTAGGGGGACTTTTCGCGTGGATTCATGGTATTTGGGGTTTTCTTCTATTTTGGAGAGTGATCCTCTCCTTTCTTCGGGTGATTTTGAAGTGTTTTGGGGTTTCCGTTGTATTTCGTTGAGTTCCTAATGCTTTTTATGGTGGTTGGGAGTGTGCTTTGGGATTAGGAGAACATCAGGTAGGTTTAGGGTGTGTTTGGGGTGGATCTATGGTATTTGGGGTTTTCTTCTATTTTTTGGCGTGCTCCTGTTCTTTTTTGGGGTGTTTTTGACGTGTTTTGGGGTCTCCGTTGGGTTTTGTTGTGTTCTTGTTGGTCATTATGTTAAATAGGAGTGGATTGTGGGTTTTGGAGAAGATCAGGTAGGTTTAGGGTGGTTTTGGGGTGGATCTATGGTTTTGGGGGATTTTCTTCTAGTTTTGGGGGTGATGCCGTTCTTGTTTGGGGTGTTTTTGACGTGTATTGGGGTCTTTGTTGGGTTTTGTTTGGTTCTCGTTGGTCATCATGGTGGAAAAGGGTAAATTGTGGGTTTTGGAGAAGATCAGGTAGGTTTAGGGTGGTTTTGGGGTGGATCTATGATTTTGGGGGTTTTCTTTCGATTTTGGGGGTGATCCTGTTCCTTTCTGGGGTGTTTTTGACGTGTTTTGTGGTCTCTGTTTTGTTTCGTTGGGTTTTCCTTGGTCATCATGGTGGAAAAGTGTAAATTGTGGGTTTTGGAGAAGATCAGGTAGGTTTAGGGTGGTTTTGGGGTGGATCTATGGTTTTGGCGTAATTTCTTCCAGTTTTGGGGGTGATGCCGATATTTTTTGGAGTGTTTTTGACGTCTTTTGGGGTCTCCATTAGGTTTTGTTGGGTTCTTGTTTGTCATAATGTTAAATAGGCGTGGATTGTGGGTTTTGGAGAACATCAGGTAGGTTTAAGGGTTTTTTTAGGGTTAAATCCTGGCTTTTTTTTTTTTTTTTTTTTTAGGATCTGTTTTGATTTTGGTGTGTTTTTGAGGTGTTTGGGGGTCTCCGTTGGGTTTTGTTGGGTTTTCCGTGGTCATCATGGTGGAAAAGGGTAAATTGCTGGTTTTGGAGAACTTCAGGTAGGTTTAGGGGGACTTTTCGCGTGGATTCATGGTATTTGGGGTTTTCTTCTATTTTGGAGAGTGATCCTCTCCTTTCTTCGGGTGATTTTGAAGTGTTTTGGGGTTTCCGTTGTATTTCGTTGAGTTCCTAATGCTTTTTATGGTGGTTGGGAGTGTGCTTTGGGATTAGGAGAACATCAGGTAGGTTTAGGGTGTGTTTGGGGTGGATCTATGGTATTTGGGGTTTTCTTCTATTTTTTGGCGTGCTCCTGTTCTTTTTTGGGGTGTTTTTGACGTGTTTTGGGGTCTCCGTTGGGTTTTGTTGTGTTCTTGTTGGTCATTATGTTAAATAGGAGTGGATTGTGGGTTTTGGAGAAGATCAGGTAGGTTTAGGGTGGTTTTGGGGTGGATCTATGGTTTTGGCGGATTTTCTTCTAGTTTTGGGGGTGATGCCGTTCTTGTTTGGGGTGTTTTTGACGTGTATTGGGGTCTTTGTTGGGTTTTGTTTGGTTCTCGTTGGTCATCATGGTGGAAAAGGGTAAATTGTGGGTTTTGGAGAAGATCAGGTAGGTTTAGGGTGGTTTTGGGGTGGATCTATGATTTTGGGGGTTTTCTTTCGTTTTTGGGGGTGATCCTGTTCCTTTCTGGGGTGTTTTTGACGTGTTTTGGGGTCTCTGTTTTGTTTCGTTGGGTTTTCCTTGGTCATCATGGTGGAAAAGTGTAAATTGTGGGTTTTGGAGAAGATCAGGTAGGTTTAGGGTGGTTTTGGGGTGGATCTATGGTTTTGGCGGATTTTCTTCCAGTTTTGGGGGTGATGCCGTTCTTGTTTGGGGTGTTTTTGACGTTTTTTGGGGTCTCTGTTGAGTTTTGTTGGGTTCTCGTTGGTCATCATGGTGGAAAAGGGTAAATTGTGGGTTTTGGAGAAGATCAGGTAGGTTTAGGGTGGTTTTGGGGTGGATCTATGGTTTTGGCGTATTTTCTTCCAGTTTTGCGGGTGATGATGATATTTTTTGGGGTGTTTTTGACGTGTTTTGGGGTCTCCATTAGGTTTTGTTGGGTTCTTGTTTGTCATAATGTTAAATAGGAGTGGATTGTGGGTTTTGCAGAACATCAGGTAGGTTTAAGGGTATTTTTTGGGTTAAATCCTGGCTTTTTTTTTTTTTTTTTTTTTTTTTTTTTTTAGGATCTGGTTTGATTTTGGTGTGTTTTTGACGTGTTTGGGCGTCTCCGTTGGGTTTTGTTGGGTTTTCCGTGGTCATCATGGTGGAAAAGGGTAAATTGCTGGTTTTGGAGAACTTCAGGTAGGTTTAGGGGGACTTTTCGCGTGGATTCATGGTATTTGGGGTTTTCTTCTATTTTGGAGAGTGATCCTCTCCTTTCTTCGGGTGATTTTGAAGTGTTTTGGGGTTTCCGTTGTATTTCGTTGAGTTCCTAATGCTTTTTATGGTGGTTGGGAGTGTGCTTTGGGATTAGAAGAACATCAGGTAGGTTTAGGGTGTGTTTGGGGTGGATCTATGGTATTTGGGGTTTTCTTCTATTTTTTGGCGTGCTCCTGTTCTTTTTTGGGGTGTTTTTGACGTGTTTTGGGGTCTCCGTTGGGTTTTGTTGTGTTCTTGTTGGTCATTATGTTAAATAGGAGTGGATTGTGGGTTTTGGCGAAGATCAGGTAGGTTTAGGGTGGTTTTGGGGTGGATCTATGGTTTTGGGGGATTTTCTTCTAGTTTTGGGGGTGATGCCGTTCTTGTTTGGGGTGATTTTGACGTGTATTGGTGTCTTTGTTGGGTTTTGTTTGGTTCTCGTTGGTCATCATGGTGGAAAAGTGTAAATTGTGGGTTTTGGAGAAGATCAGGTAGGTTTAGGGTGGTTTTGGGGTGGATCTATGATTTTGGGGGTTTTCTTTCGTTTTTGGGGGTGATCCTGTTCCTTTCTGGGGTGTTTTTGACGTGTTTTTGGGTCTCTGTTTTGTTTCGTTGGGTTTTCCTTGGTCATCATGGTGGAAAAGTGTAAATTGTGGGTTTTGGAGAAGATCAGGTAGGTTTAGGGTGGTTTTGGGGTGGATCTATGGTTTTGGCGGATTTTCTTCCAGTTTTGGGGGTGATGCCGTTCTTGTTTGGGGTGTTTTTGACGTTTTTTGGGGTCTCTGTTGGGTTTTGTTGGGTTCTCGTTGGTCATCATGGTGGAAAAGGGTAAATTGTGGGTTTTGGAGAAGATCAGGTAGGTTTAGGGTGGTTTTGGGGTGGATCTATGGTTTTGGCGTAATTTCTTCCAGTTTTGGGGGTGATGCCGATATTTTTTGGAGTGTTTTTGACGTCTTTTGGGGTCTCCATTAGGTTTTGTTGGGTTCTTGTTTGTCATATGTTAAATAGGCGTGGATTGTGGGTTTTGGAGAACATCAGGTAGGTTTAAGGGTTTTTTTAGGGTTAAATCCTGGCTTTTTTTTTTTTTTTTTTTTAGGATCTGTTTTGATTTTGGTGTGTTTTTGAGGTGTTTGGGGGTCTCCGTTGGGTTTTGTTGGGTTTTCCGTGGTCATCATGGTGGAAAAGGGTAAATTGCTGGTTTTGGAGAACTTCAGGTAGGTTTAGGGGGACTTTTCGCGTGGATTCATGGTATTTGGGGTTTTCTTCTATTTTGGAGAGTGATCCTCTCCTTTCTTCGGGTGATTTTGAAGTGTTTTGGGGTTTCCGTTGTATTTCGTTGAGTTCCTAATGCTTTTTATGGTGGTTGGGAGTGTGCTTTGGGATTAGGAGAACATCAGGTAGGTTTAGGGTGTGTTTGGGGTGGATCTATGGTATTTGGGGTTTTCTTCTATTTTTTGGCGTGCTCCTGTTCTTTTTTGGGGTGTTTTTGACGTGTTTTGGGGTCTCCGTTGGGTTTTGTTGTGTTCTTGTTGGTCATTATGTTAAATAGGAGTGGATTGTGGGTTTTGGAGAAGATCAGGTAGGTTTAGGGTGGTTTTGGGGTGGATCTATGGTTTTGGCGGATTTTCTTCTAGTTTTGGGGGTGATGCCGTTCTTGTTTGGGGTGTTTTGACGTGTATTGGGGTCTTTGTTGGGTTTTGTTTGGTTCTCGTTGGTCATCATGGTGGAAAAGGGTAAATTGTGGTTTTTGGAGAAGATCAGGTAGGTTTAGGGTGGTTTTGGGGTGGATCTATGATTTTGGGGGTTTTCTTTCGTTTTTGGGGGTGATCCTGTTCCTTTCTGGGGTGTTTTTGACGTGTTTTGTGGTCTCTGTTTTGTTTCGTTGGGTTTTCCTTGGTCATCATGGTGGAAAAGTGTAAATTGTGGGTTTTGGAGAAGATCAGGTAGGTTTAGGGTGGTTTTGGGGTGGATCTATGGTTTTGGCGGATTTTCTTCCAGTTTTGGGGGTGATGCCGTTCTTGTTTGGGGTGTTTTTGACGTCTTTTGGGGTCTCCATTAGGTTTTGTTGTGTTCTTGTTTGTCATAATGTTAAATAGGCGTGGATTGTGGGTTTTGGAGAACATCAGGTAGGTTTAAGGGTTTTTTTAGGGTTAAATCCTGGCTTTTTTTTTTTTTTTTTTTTTTTTTTTTTTTAGGGTCTGGTTTGATTTTGGTGTGTTTTTGAGGTGTTTGGGGATCTCCGTTGGGTTTTGTTGGGTTTTCCGTGGTCATCATGGTGGAAAAGGGTAAATTGCTGGTTTTGGAGAACTTCAGGTAGGTTTAGGGTGGTTTTGGGGTGGATCTATGGTTTTGGCGTATTTTCTTCCAGTTTTGGGGGTGATGCCGTTCTTGTTTGGGGTGTTTTTGACGTTTTTTGGGGTCTCTGTTGGGTTTTGTTTGGTTCTCGTTGGTCATCATGGTGGAAAAGTGTAAATTGTGGGTTTTGGAGAAGATCAGGTAGGTTTAGTGTGGTTTTGGGGTGGATCTATGGTTTTGGCGTAATTTCTTCCAGTTTTGGGGGTGATGCCGATATTTTTTGGGGTGTTTTTGACGTCTTTTGGGGTCTCCATTAGGTTTTGTTGGGTTCTTGTTTGTCATTATGTTAAATAGGCGTGGATTGTGGGTTTTGGAGAACATCAGGTAGGTTTAAGGGTTTTTTTAGGGTTAAATCCTGGCTTTTTTTTTTTTTTTTTTTTTTTTTTTTAGGATCTGTTTTGATTTTGGTGTGTTTTTGAGGTGTTTGGGGTTCTCCGTTGGGTTTTGTTGGGTTTTCCGTGGTCATCATGGTGGAAAAGGGTAAATTGCTGGTTTTGGAGAACTTCAGGTAGGTTTAGGGGGACTTTTCGCGTGGATTCATGGTATTTGGGGTTTTCTTCTATTTTGGAGAGTGATCCTCTCCTTTCTTCGGGTGATTTTGAAGTGTTTTGGGGTTTCCGTTGTATTTCGTTGAGTTCCTAATGCTTTTTATGGTGGTTGGGAGTGTGCTTTGGGATTAGGAGAACATCAGGTAGGTTTAGGGTGTGTTTGGGGTGGATCTATGGTATTTGGGGTTTTCTTCTATTTTTTGGCGTGCTCCTGTTCTTTTTTGGGGTGTTTTTGACGTGTTTTGGGGTCTCCGTTGGGTTTTGTTGTGTTCTTGTTGGTCATTATGTTAAATAGGAGTGGATTGTGGGTTTTGGCGAAGATCAGGTAGGTTTAGGGTGGTTTTGGGGTGGATCTATGGTTTTGGGGGATTTTCTTCTAGTTTTGGGGGTGATGCCGTTCTTGTTTGGGGTGATTTTGACGTGTATTGGTGTCTTTGTTGGGTTTTGTTTGGTTCTCGTTGGTCATCATGGTGGAAAAGTGTAAATTGTGGGTTTTGGAGAAGATCAGGTAGGTTTAGGGTGGTTTTGGGGTGGATCTATGATTTTGGGGGTTTTCTTTCGTTTTTGGGGGTGATCCTGTTCCTTTCTGGGGTGTTTTTGACGTGTTTTTGGGTCTCTGTTTTGTTTCGTTGGGTTTTCCTTGGTCATCATGGTGGAAAAGTGTAAATTGTGGGTTTTGGAGAAGATCAGGTAGGTTTAGGGTGGTTTTGGGGTGGATCTATGGTTTTGGCGGATTTTCTTCCAGTTTTGGGGGTGATGCCGTTCTTGTTTGGGGTGTTTTTGACGTTTTTTGGGGTCTCTGTTGGGTTTTGTTGGGTTCTCGTTGGTCATCATGGTGGAAAAGGGTAAATTGTGGGTTTTGGAGAAGATCAGGTAGGTTTAGGGTGGTTTTGGGGTGGATCTATGGTTTTGGCGTAATTTCTTCCAGTTTTGGGGGTGATGCCAATATTTTTTGGAGTGTTTTTGACGTCTTTTGGGGTCTCCATTAGGTTTTGTTGGGTTCTTGTTTGTCATAATGTTAAATAGGCGTGGATTGTGGGTTTTGGAGAACATCAGGTAGGTTTAAGGGTTTTTTTAGGGTTAAATCCTGGCTTTTTTTTTTTTTTTTTTTTTAGGATCTGGTTTGATTTTGGTGTGTTTTTGAGGTGTTTGGGGGTCTCCGTTGGGTTTTGTTGGGTTTTCCGTGGTCATCATGGTGGAAAATGGTAAATTGCTGGTTTTGGAGAACTTCAGGTAGGTTTAGGGGGACTTTTCGCGTGGATTCATGGTATTTGGGGTTTTCTTCTATTTTGGAGAGTGATCCTCTCCTTTCTTCGGGTGATTTTGAAGTGTTTTGGGGTTTCCGTTGTATTTCGTTGAGTTCCTAATGCTTTTTATGGTGGTTGGGAGTGTGCTTTGGGATTAGGAGAACATCAGGTAGGTTTAGGGTGTGTTTGGGGTGGATCTATGGTATTTGGGGTTTTCTTCTATTTTTTGGCGTGCTCCTGTTCTTTTTTGGGGTGTTTTTGACGTGTTTTGGGGTCTCCGTTGGGTTTTGTTGTGTTCTTGTTGGTCATTATGTTAAATAGGAGTGGATTGTGGGTTTTGGAGAAGATCAGGTAGGTTTAGGGTGGTTTTGGGGTGGATCTATGGTTTTGGCGGATTTTCTTCTAGTTTTGGGGGTGATGCCGTTCTTGTTTGGGGTGTTTTTGACGTGTATTGGGGTCTTTGTTGGGTTTTGTTTGGTTCTCGTTGGTCATCATGGTGGAAAAGGGTAAATTGTGGGTTTTGGAGAAGATCAGGTAGGTTTAGGGTGGTTTTGGGGTGGATCTATGATTTTGGGGGTTTTCTTTCGTTTTTGGGGGTGATCCTGTTCCTTTCTGGGGTGTTTTTGACGTGTTTTGTGGTCTCTGTTTTGTTTCGTTGGGTTTTCCTTGGTCATCATGGTGGAAAAGTGTAAATTGTGGGTTTTGGAGAAGATCAGGTAGGTTTAGGGTGGTTTTGGGGTGGATCTATGGTTTTGGCGGATTTTCTTCCAGTTTTGGGGGTGATGCCGTTCTTGTTTGGGGTGTTTTTGACGTTTTTTGGGGTCTCTGTTGGGTTTTGTTTGGTTCTCGTTGGTCATCATGGTGGAAAAGTGTAAATTGTGGGTTTTGGAGAACATCAGGTAGGTTTAGGGTGGTTTTGGGGTGGATCTATGGTTTTGGCGGATTTTCTTCCAGTTTTGGGGGTGATGCCGATATTTTTTGGAGTGTTTTTGACGTCTTTTGGGGTCTCCATTAGGTTTTGTTGGGTTCTTGTTTGTCATAATGTTAAATAGGCGTGGAGTGTGGGTTTTGGAGAACATCAGGTAGGTTTAAGGGTTTTTTTAGGGTTAAATCCTGGCTTTTTTTTTTTTTTTTTTTTTTTTTTTTTAGGATCTGTTTTGATTTTGGTGTGTTTTTGAGGTGTTTGGGGGTCTCCGTTGGGTTTTGTTGGGTTTTCCGTGGTCATCATGGTGGAAAAGGGTAAATTGCTGGTTTTGGAGAACTTCAGGTAGGTTTAGGGGGACTTTTCGCGTGGATTCATGGTATTTGGGGTTTTCTTCTATTTTGGAGAGTGATCCTCTCCTTTCTTCGGGTGATTTTGAAGTGTTTTGGGGTTTCCGTTGTATTTCGTTGAGTTCCTAATGCTTTTTATGGTGGTTGGGAGTGTGCTTTGGGATTAGGAGAACATCAGGTAGGTTTAGGGTGTGTTTGGGGTGGATCTATGGTATTTGGGGTTTTCTTCTATTTTTTGGCGTGCTCCTGTTCTTTTTTGGGGTGTTTTTGACGTGTTTTGGGGTCTCCGTTGGGTTTTGTTGTGTTCTTGTTGGTCATTATGTTAAATAGGAGTGGATTGTGGGTTTTGGCGAAGATCAGGTAGGTTTAGGGTGGTTTTGGGGTGGATCTATGATTTTGGGGGTTTTCTTTCGTTTTTGGGGGTGATCCTGTTCCTTTCTGGGGTGTTTTTGACGTGTTTTGGGGTCTCTGTTTTGTTTCGTTGGGTTTTCCTTGGTCATCATGGTGGAAAAGTGTAAATTGTGGGTTTTGGAGAAGATCAGGTAGGTTTAGGGTGGTTTTGGGGTGGATCTATGGTTTTGGCGGATTTTCTTCCAGTTTTGGGGGTGATGCCGTTCTTGTTTGGGGTGTTTTTGACGTTTTTTGGGGTCTCTGTTGAGTTTTGTTGGGTTCTCGTTGGTCATCATGGTGGAAAAGGGTAAATTGTGGGTTTTGGAGAAGATCAGGTAGGTTTAGGGTGGTTTTGGGGTGGATCTATGGTTTTGGCGTAATTTCTTCCAGTTTTGGGGGTGATGCCGATATTTTTTGGGGTGTTTTTGACGTCTTTTGGGGTCTCCATTAGGTTTTGTTGGGTTCTTGTTTGTCATAATTTTAAATAGGCGTGGATTGTGGGTTTTGGAGAACATCAGGTAGGTTTAAGGGTTTTTTTAGGGTTAAATCCTGGCTTTTTTTTTTTTTTTTTTTTTTTTTTTTTAGGATCTGGTTTGATTTTGGTGTGTTTTTGAGGTGTTTGGGGATCTCCGTTGGGTTTTGTTGGGTTTTCCGTGGTCATCATGGTGGAAAAGGGTAAATTGCTGGTTTTGGAGAACTTCAGGTAGGTTTAGGGTGGTTTTGGGTTGGATCTATGGTTTTGGCGTATTTTCTTCCAGTTTTGGGGGTGATGCCGTTCTTGTTTGGGGTGTTTTTGACATTTTTTGGGGTCTCTGTTGGGTTTTGTTGGGTTCTCGTTGGTCATCATGGTGGAAAAGGGTAAATTGCTGGTTTTGGAGAACTTCAGGTAGGATTAGGGGGACTTTTCGCGTGGATTCATGGTATTTGGGGTTTTCTTCTATTTTGGAGAGTGATCCTCTCCTTTCTTCGGGTGATTTTGAAGTGTTTTGGGGTTTCCGTTGTATTTCGTTGAGTTCCTAATGCTTTTTATGGTGGTTGGGAGTGTGCTTTGGGATTAGGAGAACATCAGGTAGGTTTAGGGTGTGTTTGGGGTGAATCTATGGTATTTGGGGTTTTCTTCTATTTTTTGGCGTGCTCCTGTTATTTTTTGGGGTGTTTTTGACGTGTTTTGGGGTCTCCGTTTGGTTTTGTTGTGTTCTTGTTGGTCATTATGTTAAATAGGAGTGGATTGTGGGTTTTGGCGAAGATCAGGTAGGTTTAGGGTGGTGTTGGGGTGAATCTATGGTTTTGGCGTATTTTCTTTTAGTTTTGGGGGTGTTTTTGCCGTTCTTGTTTTGGGTGTTTTTGACGTGTATTGGGGTCTTTGTTGGTTTTTGTTTGGTTCTCGTTGGTCATCATGGTGGAAAAGGGTAAATTGTGAGTTTTGGAGAAGATCAGGTAGGTTTTGGGTGGTTTTGGGGTGGATCTATGGTTTTGGGGGATTTTCTTCCAGTTTTGGGGGTGATGCCGATATTTTTTGCGGTGTTTTTGACGTGTTTTGGGGTCTCCATTAGGTTTTGTTGGGTTCTTGTTTGTCATTATGTTAAATAGGCGTGGATTGTGGGTTTTGGAGAACATCAGGTAGGTTTAAGGTTTTTTTTAGGGTTAATTCCTGGCATTTTTTTTTGTTTGTTTGTTTGTTTTTTTTTGTTTTTTGTTTTTTTTTTTTTGTTTTGTTTTGTTTTTTTTTAGGATCTGGTTTGATTTTGGTGTGTTTTTGAGGTGTTTGGGGGTCTCCGTTTGGTTTCGTTGGGTTTTCCGTGGTCATCATGGTGGAAAAAGGTAAATTGCTGGTTTTGGAGAACTTCAGGTAGGATTAGGGGGACTTTTCGCGTGGATTCATGGTATTTGGGCTTTTCTTCTATTTTGGAGAGTGATCCTCTCCTTTCTTTGGGTGATTTTGAAGTGTTTTGGGGTTTCCGTTGCATTTCATTGAGTTCCTAATGCTTTTTATGGTGGTTGGGAGTGTGCTTTGGGATTAGGAGAACATCAGGTAGGTTTAGGGTGTGTTTGGGGTGGATCTATGGTATTTGGGGTTTTCTTCTATTTTTTGGCGTGCTCCTGTTCTTTTTTGGGGTGTTTTTGACGTGTTTTGTGGTGTCTGTTGGGTTTTGTTGTGTTCTTGTTGGTCATTATGTTAAATAGGACTGGATTGTGGGTTTTGGAGAAGATCCGGTAGGTGTAGGGTGGTTTTGGGGTGGATCTATGGTTTTGGCGGATTTTCTTCTAGTTTTGGGGGTGATGCCGTTCTTGTTTGGGGTGTTTTTGACGTGTATTGGGGTCTTTGTTGGGTTTTGTTTTGTTCTCGTTGGTCATCATGGTGGAAAAGTGTAAATTGTGGGTTTTGGAGAAGATCAGGTAGGTTTAGGGTGGTTTTGGGGTGGATCTATGATTTTGGCGTAATTTCTTCCAGTTTTGGGGGTGATGCCGATATTTTTTGGAGTGTTTTTGACGTCTTTTGGGGTCTCCATTAGGTTTTGTTGGGTTCTTGTTTGTCATAATGTTAAATAGGCGTGGAGTGTGGGTTTTGGAGAACATCAGGTAGGTTTAAGGGTTTTATTAGGGTTAAATCCTGGCATTTTTTTTTTTTTTTTTTTTTTTTTTTTTTAGGATCTGGTTTGATTTTGGTGTGTTTTTGAGGTGTTTGGGGATCTCCGTTGGGTTTTGTTGGGTTTTCCGTGGTCATCATGGTGGAAAAGGGTAAATTGCTGGTTTTGGAGAACTTCAGGTAGGTTTAGGGGGACTTTTCGCGTGGATTCATGGTATTTGGGGTTTTCTTCTATTTTGGAGAGTGATCCTCTCCTTTCTTCGGGTGATTTTGAAGTGTTTTGGGGTTTCCGTTGTATTTCGTTGAGTTCCTAATGCTTTTTATGGTGGTTGGGAGTGTGCTTTGGGATTAGGAGAACATCAGGTAGGTTTAGGGTGTGTTTGGGGTGGATCTATGGTATTTGGGGTTTTCTTCTATTTTTTGGCGTGCTCCTGTTCTTTTTTGGGGTGTTTTTGACGTGTTTTGGGGTCTCCGTTGGGTTTTGTTGTGTTCTTGTTGGTCATTATGTTAAATAGGAGTGGATTGTGGGTTTTGGAGAAGATCAGGTAGGTTTAAGGGTTTTTTTAGGGTTCAATCCTGGTTTTTTTTTTTTTTTTTTTTTTTTTTTTTAGGATCTGGTTTCATTTTGGTGTGTTTTTGAGGTGTTTGGGGGTCTCCGTTGGGTTTTGTTGGGTTTTCCGTGGTCATCATGGTGGAAAAGGGTAAATTGCTGGTTTTGGAGAACTTCAGGTAGGTTTAGGGTGGTTTTGGGGTGGATCTATGGTTTTGGCGTATTTTCTTCCAGTTTTGGGGGTGATGCCGTTCTTGTTTGGGGTGTTTTTGACGTGTATTGGGGTCTTTGTTGGGTTTTGTTTTGTTCTCGTTGGTCATCATGGTGGAAAAGTGTAAATTGTGGGTTTTGGAGAAGATCAGGTAGGTTTAGGGTGTTTTTGGGGTGGATCTATGATTTTGGGGGTTTTCTTTCGTTTTTGGGGGTGATCCTGTTCCTTTCTGGGGTGTTTTTGACGTGTTTTGTGGTCTCTGTTTTGTTTCGTTGGGTTTTCCTTGGTCATCATGGTGGAAAAGTGTAAATTGTGGGTTTTGGAGAAGATCAGGTAGGTTTAGGGTGGTTTTGGGGTGGATCTATGGTTTTGGCGGATTTTCTTCCAGTTTTGGGGGTGATGCCGTTCTTGTTTGGGGTGTTTTTGACGTTTTTTGGGGTCTCTGTTGGGTTTTGTTGGGTTCTCGTTGGTCATCATGGTGGAAAAGTGTAAATTGTGGGTTTTGGAGAAGATCAGGTAGGTTTAGGGTGGTTTTGGTGTGGATCTATGATTTTGGCGTAATTTCTTCCAGTTTTGGGGGTGATGCCGATATTTTTTGGAGTGTTTTTGAAGTCTTTTGGGGTCTCCATTAGGTTTTGTTGGGTTCTTGTTTGTCATAATGTTAAATAGGCGTGGAGTGTGGGTTTTGGAGAACATCAGGTAGGTTTAAGGGTTTTATTAGGGTTAAATCCTGGCATTTTTTTTTTTTTTTTTTATTTTTTTTTTAAGATCTGGTTTGATTTTGGTGTGTTTTTGAGGTGTTTGTGGATCTCCGTTGGGTTTTGTTGGGTTTTCCGTGGTCATCATGGTGGAAAAGGGTAAATTGCTGGTTTTGGAGAACTTCAGGTAGGTTTAGGGGGACTTTTCGCGTGGATTCATGGTATTTGGGGTTTTCTTCTATTTTGGAGAGTGATCCTCTCCTTTCTTCGGGTGATTTTGAAGTGTTTTGGGGTTTCCGTTGTATTTCGTTGAGTTCCTAATGCTTTTTATGGTGGTTGGGAGTGTGCTTTGGGATTAGGAGAACATCAGGTAGGTTTAGGGTGTGTTTGGGGTGGATCTATGGTATTTGGGGTTTTCTTCTATTTTTTGGCGTGCTCCTGTTCTTTTTTGGTGTGTTTTTGACGTGTTTTGTGGTCTCCGTTGGGTTTTGTTGTGTTCTTGTTGGTCATTATGTTAAATAGGAGTGGATTGTGGGTTTTGGAGAAGATCAGGTAGGTTTAGGGTGGTTTTGGGGTGGATCTATGGTTTTGGCGGATTTTCTTCTAGTTTTGGGGGTGATCCTGTTCCTTTCTGGGGTGATTTTGACGTGTATTGGTGTCTTTGTTGGGTTTTGTTTGGTTCTCGTTGGTCATCATTGTGGAAAAGTGTAAATTGTGGGTTTTGGAGAAGATCAGGTAGGTTTAGGGTGGTTTTGGGGTGGATCTATGGTTTTGGCGGATTTTCTTCCAGTTTTGGGGGTGATGCCGTTCTTGTTTGGGGTGTTTTTGACGTTTTTTGGGGTCTCTGTTGAGTTTTGTTGGGTTCTCGTTGGTCATCATGGTGGAAAAGGGTAAATTGTGGGTTTTGGAGAAGATCAGGTAGGTTTAGGGTGGTTTTGGGGTGGATCTATGGTTTTGGTGGATTTTCTTCCAGTTTTGGGGGTGATGCCGATATTTTTTGGGGTGTTTTTGACGTGTTTTGGTGTCTCCATTAGGTTTTGTTGGGTTCTTGTTTGTCATAATGTTAAATAGGAGTGGATTGTGGGTTTTGGAGAACATCAGGTAGGTTTAAGGGTTTTTTTAGGGTTAAATCCTGGCTTTTTTTTTTTTTTTTTTTTTTTTTTTTTTAGGATCTGGTTTGATTTTGGTGTGTTTTTGAGGTGTTTGGGGATCTCCGTTGGGTTTTGTTGGGTTTTCCGTGGTCATCATGGTGGAAAAGGGTAAATTGCTGGTTTTGGAGAACTTCAGGTAGGTTTAGGGTGGTTTTGGGGTGGATCTATGGTTTTGGCGTATTTTCTTCCAGTTTTGGGGGTGATGCCGTTCTTGTTTGGGGTGTTTTTGACGTTTTTTGGGGTCTCTGTTGGGTTTTGTTTGGTTCTCGTTGGTCATCATGGTGGAAAAGTGTAAATTGTGGGTTTTGGAGAACATCAGGTAGGTTTAGGGTGGTTTTGGGGTGGATCTATGGTTTTGGCGTATTTTCTTCTAGTTTTGGGGGTGATGCCGTTCTTGTTTGGGGTGTTTTTGACGTGTATTGGGGTCTTTGTTGGGTTTTGTTTGGTTCTCGTTGGTCATCATGGTGGAAAAGGGTAAATTGTGGGTTTTGGAGAAGATCAGGTAGGTTTAGGGTGGTTTTGGGGTGGATCTATGATTTTGGGGGTTTTCTTTCGTTTTTGGGGGTGATCCTGTTCCTTTCTGGGGTGTTTTTGACGTGTTTTGGGGTCTCTGTTTTGTTTCGTTGGGTTTTCCTTGGTCATCATGGTGGAAAAGTGTAAATTGTGGGTTTTGGAGAAGATCAGGTAGGTTTAGGGTGGTTTTGGGGTGGATCTATGGTTTTGGCGGATTTTCTTCCAGTTTTGGGGGTGATGCCGTTCTTGTTTGGGGTGTTTTTGACGTTTTTTGGGGTCTCTGTTGAGTTTTGTTGGGTTCTCGTTGGTCATCATGGTGGAAAATGGTAAATTGTGGGTTTTGGAGAAGATCAGGTAGGTTTAGGGTGGTTTTGGGGTGGATCTATGGTTTTGGCGTAATTTCTTCCAGTTTTGGGGGTGATGCCGATATTTTTTGGGGTGTTTTTGACGTCTTTTGGGGTCTCCATTAGGTTTTGTTGGGTTCTTGTTTGTCATTATGTTAAATAGGCGTGGATTGTGGGTTTTGGAGAACATCAGGTAGGTTTAAGGGTTTTTTTAGGGTTAAATCCTGGCTTTTTTTTTTTTTTTTTTTTTTTTTTTTTTTTTTTAGGATCTGGTTTGGTTTTGGTGTGTTTTTGAGGTGTTTGGGGATCTCCGTTGGGTTTTGTTGGGTTTTCCGTGGTCATCATGGTGGAAAAGGGTAAATTGCTGGTTTTGGAGAACTTCAGGTAGGTTTAGGGTGGTTTTGGGGTGGATCTATGGTTTTGGCGGATTTTCTTCCAGTTTTGGGGGTGATGCCGTTCTTGTTTGGGGTGTTTTTGACGTTTTTTGGGGTCTCTGTTGGGTTTTGTTGGGTTCTCGTTGGTCATCATGGTGGAAAAGGGTAAATTGTGGGTTTTGGAGAACATCAGGTAGGTTTAGGGTGGTTTTGGGGTGGATCTATGGTTTTGGCGTATTTTCTTCCAGTTTTGGGGGTGATGCCGATATTTTTTGGGGTGTTTTTGACGTGTTTTGGGGTCTCCATTAGGTTTTGTTGGGTTCTTGTTTGTCATAATGTTAAATAGGAGTGGATTGTGGGTTTTGCAGAACATCAGGTAGGTTTAAGGGTATTTTTAGGGTTAAATCCTGGCTTTTTTTTTTTTTTTTTTTTTTTTTTTTTAGGATCTGGTTTGATTTTGGTGTGTTTTTGACGTGTTTGGGCGTCTCCGTTGGGTTTTGTTGGGTTTTCCGTGGTCATCATGGTCGAAAAGTGTAAATTGTGGGTTTTGGAGAAGATCAGGTAGGTTTAGGGTGGTTTTGGGGTGGATCTATGATTTTGGGGGTTTTCTTTCGTTTTTGGGGGTGATCCTGTTCCTTTCTGGGGTGTTTTTGACGTGTTTTTGGGTCTCTGTTTTGTTTCGTTGGGTTTTCCTTGGTCATCATGGTGGAAAAATGTAAATTGTGGGTTTTGGAGAAGATCAGGTAGGTTTAGGGTGGTTTTGGGGTGGATCTATGGTTTTGGCGGATTTTCTTCCAGTTTTGGGGTTGATGCCGTTCTTGTTTGGGGTGTTTTTGACGTTTTTTGGGGTCTCTGTTGGGTTTTGTTGGGTTCTCGTTGGTCATCATGGTGGAAAAGGGTAAATTGTGGGTTTTGGAGAAGATCAGGTAGGTTTAGGGTGGTTTTGGGGTGGATCTATGGTTTTGGCGTAATTTCTTCCAGTTTTGGGGGTGATGCCGATATTTTTTGGAGTGTTTTTGACGTCTTTTGGGGTCTCCATTAGGTTTTGTTGGGTTCTTGTTTGTCATAATGTTAAATAGGCGTGGATTGTGGGTTTTGGAGAACATCAGGTAGGTTTAAGGGTTTTTTTAGGGTTAAATCCTGGCTTTTTTTTTTTTTTTTTTTTTTTTTTTTAGGATCTGTTTTGATTTTGGTGTGTTTTTGAGGTGTTTGGGGGTCTCCGTTGGGTTTTGTTGGGTTTTCCGTGGTCATCATGGTGGAAAAGGGTAAATTGCTGGTTTTGGAGAACTTCAGGTAGGTTTAGGGGGACTTTTCGCGTGGATTCATGGTATTTGGGCTTTTCTTCTATTTTGGAGAGTGATCCTCTCCTTTCTTCGGGTGATTTTGAAGTGTTTTGGGGTTTCCGTTGTATTTCGTTGAGTTCCTAATGCTTTTTATGGTGGTTGGGAGTGTGCTTTGGGATTAGGAGAACATCAGGTAGGTTTAGGGTGTGTTTGGGGTGGATCTATGGTATTTGGGGTTTTCTTCTATTTTTTGGCGTGCTCCTGTTCTTTTTTGGGGTGTTTTTGACGTGTTTTGGGGTCTCCGTTGGGTTTTGTTGTGTTCTTGTTGGTCATTATGTTAAATAGGAGTGGATTGTGGGTTTTGGAGAAGATCAGGTAGGTTTAGGGTGGTTTTGGGGTGGATCTATGGTTTTGGCGGATTTTCTTCTAGTTTTGGGGGTGATGCCGTTCTTGTTTGGGGTGTTTTTGACGTGTTTTGGGGTCTCCGTTGGGTTTTGTTTGGTTCTCGTTGGTCATCATGGTGGAAAAGGGTAAATTGTGGTTTTTGGAGAAGATCAGGTAGGTTTAGGGTGGTTTTGGGGTGGATCTATGATTTTGGGGGTTTTCTTTCGTTTTTGGGGGTGATCCTGTTCCTTTCTGGGGTGTTTTTGACGTGTTTTGTGGTCTCTGTTTTGTTTCGTTGGGTTTTCCTTGGTCATCATGGTGGAAAAGTGTAAATTGTGGGTTTTGGAGAAGATCAGGTAGGTTTAGGGTGGTTTTGGGGTGGATCTATGGTTTTGGCGGATTTTCTTCCAGTTTTGGGGGTGATGCCGTTCTTGTTTGGGGTGTTTTTGACGTTTTTTGGGGTCTCTGTTGAGTTTTGTTGGGTTCTCGTTGGTCATCATGGTGGAAAAGGGTAAATTGTGGGTTTTGGAGAAGATCAGGTAGGTTTAGGGTGGTTTTGGGGTGGATCTATGGTTTTGGCGTATTTTCTTCCAGTTTTGCGGGTGATGCTGATATTTTTTGGGGTGTTTTTGACGTGTTTTGGGGTCTCCATTAGGTTTTGTTGGGTTCTTGTTTGTCATAATATTAAATAGGAGTGGATTGTGGGTTTTGCAGAACATCAGGTAGGTTTAAGGGTATTTTTAGGGTTAAATCCTGGCTTTATTTTTTTTTTTTTTTTTTTTTTTTTTTTTAGGATCTGGTTTGATTTTGGTGTGTTTTTGACGTGTTTGGGCGTCTCCGTTGGGTTTTGTTGGGTTTTCCGTGGTCATCATGGTGGAAAAGGGTAAATTGCTGGTTTTGGAGAACTTCAGGTAGGTTTAGGGGGACTTTTCGCGTGGATTCATGGTATTTGGGCTTTTCTTCTATTTTGGAGAGTGATCCTCTCCTTTCTTCGGGTGATTTTGAAGTGTTTTGGGGTTTCCGTTGTATTTCGTTGAGTTCCTAATGCTTTTTATGGTGGTTGGGAGTGTGCTTTGGGATTAGAAGAACATCAGGTAGGTTTAGGGTGTGTTTGGGGTGGATCTATGGTATTTGGGGTTTTCTTCTATTTTTTGGCGTGCTCCTGTTCTTTTTTGGGGTGTTTTTGACGTGTTTTGGGGTCTCCGTTGGGTTTTGTTGTGTTCTTGTTGGTCATTATATTAAATAGGAGTGGATTGTGGGTTTTGGCGAAGATCAGGTAGGTTTAGGGTGGTTTTGGGGTGGATCTATGGTTTTGGGGGATTTTCTTCTAGTTTTGGGGGTGATGCCGTTCTTGTTTGGGGTGATTTTGACGTGTATTGGTGTCTTTGTTGGGTTTTGTTTGGTTCTCGTTGGTCATCATGGTGGAAAAGTGTAAATTGTGGGTTTTGGAGAAGATCAGGTAGGTTTAGGGTGGTTTTGGGGTGGATCTATGATTTTGGGGGTTTTCTTTCGTTTTTGGGGGTGATCCTGTTCCTTTCTGGGGTGTTTTTGACGTGTTTTTGGGTCTCTGTTTTGTTTCGTTGGGTTTTCCTTGGTCATCATGGTGGAAAAGTGTAAATTGTGGGTTTTGGAGAAGATCAGGTAGGTTTAGGGTGGTTTTGGGGTGGATCTATGGTTTTGGCGGATTTTCTTCCAGTTTTGGGGTTGATGCCGTTCTTGTTTGGGGTGTTTTTGACGTTTTTTGGGGTCTCTGTTGGGTTTTGTTGGGTTCTCGTTGGTCATCATGGTGGAAAAGGGTAAATTGTGGGTTTTGGAGAAGATCAGGTAGGTTTAGGGTGGTTTTGGGGTGGATCTATGGTTTTGGCGTATTTTCTTCCAGTTTTGGGGGTGATGCCGATATTTTTTGGGGTGTTTTTGACGTGTTTTGGGGTCTCCATTAGGTTTTGTTGGGTTCTTGTTTGTCATAATGTTAAATAGGAGTGGATTGTGGGTTTTGCAGAACATCAGGTAGGTTTAAGGGTATTTTTAGGGTTAAATCCTGGCTTTTTTTTTTTTTTTTTTTTTTTTTTTTTTAGGATCTGGTTTGATTTTGGTGTGTTTTTGACGTGTTTGGGCGTCTCCGTTGGGTTTTGTTGGGTTTTCCGTGGTCATCATGGTCGAAAAGTGTAAATTGTGGGTTTTGGAGAAGATCAGGTAGGTTTAGGGTGGTTTTGGGGTGGATCTATGATTTTGGGGGTTTTCTTTCGTTTTTGGGGGTGATCCTGTTCCTTTCTGGGGTGTTTTTGACGTGTTTTTGGGTCTCTGTTTTGTTTCGTTGGGTTTTCCTTGGTCATCATGGTGGAAAAATGTAAATTGTGGGTTTTGGAGAAGATCAGGTAGGTTTAGGGTGGTTTTGGGGTGGATCTATGGTTTTGGCGGATTTTCTTCCAGTTTTGGGGTTGATGCCGTTCTTGTTTGGGGTGTTTTTGACGTTTTTTGGGGTCTCTGTTGGGTTTTGTTGGGTTCTCGTTGGTCATCATGGTGGAAAAGGGTAAATTGTGGGTTTTGGAGAAGATCAGGTAGGTTTAGGGTGGTTTTGGGGTGGATCTATGGTTTTGGCGTAATTTCTTCCAGTTTTGGGGGTGATGCCGATATTTTTTGGAGTGTTTTTGACGTCTTTTGGGGTCTCCATTAGGTTTTGTTGGGTTCTTGTTTGTCATAATGTTAAATAGGCGTGGATTGTGGGTTTTGGAGAACATCAGGTAGGTTTAAGGGTTTTTTTAGGGTTAAATCCTGGCTTTTTTTTTTTTTTTTTTTTTTTTTTTTAGGATCTGTTTTGATTTTGGTGTGTTTTTGAGGTGTTTGGGGGTCTCCGTTGGGTTTTGTTGGGTTTTCCGTGGTCATCATGGTGGAAAAGGGTAAATTGCTGGTTTTGGAGAACTTCAGGTAGGTTTAGGGGGACTTTTCGCGTGGATTCATGGTATTTGGGCTTTTCTTCTATTTTGGAGAGTGATCCTCTCCTTTCTTCGGGTGATTTTGAAGTGTTTTGGGGTTTCCGTTGTATTTCGTTGAGTTCCTAATGCTTTTTATGGTGGTTGGGAGTGTGCTTTGGGATTAGGAGAACATCAGGTAGGTTTAGGGTGTGTTTGGGGTGGATCTATGGTATTTGGGGTTTTCTTCTATTTTTTGGCGTGCTCCTGTTCTTTTTTGGGGTGTTTTTGACGTGTTTTGGGGTCTCCGTTGGGTTTTGTTGTGTTCTTGTTGGTCATTATGTTAAATAGGAGTGGATTGTGGGTTTTGGAGAAGATCAGGTAGGTTTAGGGTGGTTTTGGGGTGGATCTATGGTTTTGGCGGATTTTCTTCTAGTTTTGGGGGTGATGCCGTTCTTGTTTGGGGTGTTTTTGACGTGTTTTGGGGTCTCCGTTGGGTTTTGTTTGGTTCTCGTTGGTCATCATGGTGGAAAAGGGTAAATTGTGGTTTTTGGAGAAGATCAGGTAGGTTTAGGGTGGTTTTGGGGTGGATCTATGATTTTGGGGGTTTTCTTTCGTTTTTGGGGGTGATCCTGTTCCTTTCTGGGGTGTTTTTGACGTGTTTTGTGGTCTCTGTTTTGTTTCGTTGGGTTTTCCTTGGTCATCATGGTGGAAAAGTGTAAATTGTGGGTTTTGGAGAAGATCAGGTAGGTTTAGGGTGGTTTTGGGGTGGATCTATGGTTTTGGCGGATTTTCTTCCAGTTTTGGGGGTGATGCCGTTCTTGTTTGGGGTGTTTTTGACGTTTTTTGGGGTCTCTGTTGAGTTTTGTTGGGTTCTCGTTGGTCATCATGGTGGAAAAGGGTAAATTGTGGGTTTTGGAGAAGATCAGGTAGGTTTAGGGTGGTTTTGGGGTGGATCTATGGTTTTGGCGTATTTTCTTCCAGTTTTGCGGGTGATGCTGATATTTTTTGGGGTGTTTTTGACGTGTTTTGGGGTCTCCATTAGGTTTTGTTGGGTTCTTGTTTGTCATAATATTAAATAGGAGTGGATTGTGGGTTTTGCAGAACATCAGGTAGGTTTAAGGGTATTTTTAGGGTTAAATCCTGGCTTTATTTTTTTTTTTTTTTTTTTTTTTTTTTTTAGGATCTGGTTTGATTTTGGTGTGTTTTTGACGTGTTTGGGCGTCTCCGTTGGGTTTTGTTGGGTTTTCCGTGGTCATCATGGTGGAAAAGGGTAAATTGCTGGTTTTGGAGAACTTCAGGTAGGTTTAGGGGGACTTTTCGCGTGGATTCATGGTATTTGGGCTTTTCTTCTATTTTGGAGAGTGATCCTCTCCTTTCTTCGGGTGATTTTGAAGTGTTTTGGGGTTTCCGTTGTATTTCGTTGAGTTCCTAATGCTTTTTATGGTGGTTGGGAGTGTGCTTTGGGATTAGAAGAACATCAGGTAGGTTTAGGGTGTGTTTGGGGTGGATCTATGGTATTTGGGGTTTTCTTCTATTTTTTGGCGTGCTCCTGTTCTTTTTTGGGGTGTTTTTGACGTGTTTTGGGGTCTCCGTTGGGTTTTGTTGTGTTCTTGTTGGTCATTATATTAAATAGGAGTGGATTGTGGGTTTTGGCGAAGATCAGGTAGGTTTAGGGTGGTTTTGGGGTGGATCTATGGTTTTGGGGGATTTTCTTCTAGTTTTGGGGGTGATGCCGTTCTTGTTTGGGGTGATTTTGACGTGTATTGGTGTCTTTGTTGGGTTTTGTTTGGTTCTCGTTGGTCATCATGGTGGAAAAGTGTAAATTGTGGGTTTTGGAGAAGATCAGGTAGGTTTAGGGTGGTTTTGGGGTGGATCTATGATTTTGGGGGTTTTCTTTCGTTTTTGGGGGTGATCCTGTTCCTTTCTGGGGTGTTTTTGACGTGTTTTTGGGTCTCTGTTTTGTTTCGTTGGGTTTTCCTTGGTCATCATGGTGGAAAAGTGTAAATTGTGGGTTTTGGAGAAGATCAGGTAGGTTTAGGGTGGTTTTGGGGTGGATCTATGGTTTTGGCGGATTTTCTTCCAGTTTTGGGGTTGATGCCGTTCTTGTTTGGGGTGTTTTTGACGTTTTTTGGGGTCTCTGTTGGGTTTTGTTGGGTTCTCGTTGGTCATCATGGTGGAAAAGGGTAAATTGTGGGTTTTGGAGAAGATCAGGTAGGTTTAGGGTGGTTTTGGGGTGGATCTATGGTTTTGGCGTAATTTCTTCCAGTTTTGGGGGTGATGCCGATATTTTTTGGAGTGTTTTTGACGTCTTTTGGGGTCTCCATTAGGTTTTGTTGGGTTCTTGTTTGTCATAATGTTAAATAGGCGTGGATTGTGGGTTTTGGAGAACATCAGGTAGGTTTAAGGGTTTTTTTAGGGTTAAATCCTGGCTTTTTTTTTTTTTTTTTTTTTAGGATCTGTTTTGATTTTGGTGTGTTTTTGAGGTGCTTGGGGGTCTCCGTTGGGTTTTGTTGGGTTTTCCGTGGTCATCATGGTGGAAAAGGGTAAATTGCTGGTTTTGGAGAACTTCAGGTAGGTTTAGGGGGACTTTTCGCGTGGATTCATGGTATTTGGGGTTTTCTTCTATTTTGGAGAGTGATCCTCTCCTTTCTTCGGGTGATTTTGAAGTGTTTTGGGGTTTCCGTTGTATTTCGTTGAGTTCCTAATGCTTTTTATGGTGGTTGGGAGTGTGCTTTGGGATTAGGAGAACATCAGGTAGGTTTAGGGTGTGTTTGGGGTGGATCTATGGTATTTGGGGTTTTCTTCTATTTTTTGGCGTGCTCCTGTTCTTTTTTGGGGTGTTTTTGACGTGTTTTGGGGTCTCCGTTGGGTTTTGTTGTGTTCTTGTTGGTCATTATGTTAAATAGGAGTGGATTGTGGGTTTTGGCGAAGATCAGGTAGGTTTAGGGTGGTTTTGGGGTGGATCTATGGTTTTGGGGGATTTTCTTCTAGTTTTGGGGGTGATGCCGTTCTTGTTTGGGGTGATTTTGACGTGTATTGGTGTCTTTGTTGGGTTTTGTTTGGTTCTCGTTGGTCATCATGGTGGAAAAGTGTAAATTGTGGGTTTTGGAGAAGATCAGGTAGGTTTAGGGTGGTTTTGGGGTGGATCTATGATTTTGGGGGTTTTCTTTCGTTTTTGGGGGTGATCCTGTTCCTTTCTGGGGTGTTTTTGACGTGTTTTTGGGTCTCTGTTTTGTTTCGTTGGGTTTTCCTTGGTCATCATGGTGGAAAAGTGTAAATTGTGGGTTTTGGAGAAGATCAGGTAGGTTTAGGGTGGTTTTGGGGTGGATCTATGGTTTTGGCGGATTTTCTTCCAGTTTTGGGGTTGATGCCGTTCTTGTTTGGGGTGTTTTTGACGTTTTTTGGGGTCTCTGTTGGGTTTTGTTGGGTTCTCGTTGGTCATCATGGTGGAAAAGGGTAAATTGTGGGTTTTGGAGAAGATCAGGTAGGTTTAGGGTGGTTTTGGGGTGGATCTATGGTTTTGGCGTAATTTCTTCCAGTTTTGGGGGTGATGCCGATATTTTTTGGAGTGTTTTTGACGTCTTTTGGGGTCTCCATTAGGTTTTGTTGGGTTCTTGTTTGTCATAATGTTAAATAGGCGTGGATTGTGGGTTTTGGAGAACATCAGGTAGGTTTAAGGGTTTTTTTAGGGTTAAATCCTGGCTTTTTTTTTTTTTTTTTTTTTTTTTTTTTAGGATCTGTTTTGATTTTGGTGTGTTTTTGAGGTGTTTGGGGGTCTCCGTTGGGTTTTGTTGGGTTTTCCGTGGTCATCATGGTGGAAAAGGGTAAATTGCTGGTTTTGGAGAACTTCAGGTAGGTTTAGGGGGACTTTTCGCGTGGATTCATGGTATTTGGGGTTTTCTTCTATTTTGGAGAGTGATCCTCTCCTTTCTTCGGGTGATTTTGAAGTGTTTTGGGGTTTCCGTTGTATTTCGTTGAGTTCCTAATGCGTTTTATGGTGGTTGGGAGTGTGCTTTGGGATTAGGAGAACATCAGGTAGGTTTAGGGTGTGTTTGGGGTGGATCTATGGTATTTGGGGTTTTCTTCTATTTTTTGGCGTGCTCCTGTTCTTTTTTGGGGTGTTTTTGACGTGTTTTGGGGTCTCCGTTGGGTTTTGTTGTGTTCTTGTTGGTCATTATGTTAAATAGGAGTGGATTGTGGGTTTTGGAGAAGATCAGGTAGGTTTAGGGTGGTTTTGGGGTGGATCTATGGTTTTGGCGGATTTTCTTCTAGTTTTGGGGGTGATGCCGTTCTTGTTTGGGGTGTTTTTGACGTGTATTGGGGTCTTTGTTGGGTTTTGTTTGGTTCTCGTTGGTCATCATGGTGGAAAAGGGTAAATTGTGGGTTTTGGAGAAGATCAGGTAGGTTTAGGGTGGTTTTGGGGTGGATCTATGATTTTGGGGGTTTTCTTTCGTTTTTGGGGGTGATCCTGTTCCTTTCTGGGGTGTTTTTGACGTGTTTTGTGGTCTCTGTTTTGTTTCGTTGGGTTTTCCTTGGTCATCATGGTGGAAAAGTGTAAATTGTGGGTTTTGGAGAAGATCAGGTAGGTTTAGGGTGGTTTTGGGGTGGATCTATGGTTTTGGCGGATTTTCTTCCAGTTTTGGGGGTGATGCCGTTCTTGTTTGGGGTGTTTTTGACGTTTTTTGGGGTCTCTGTTGAGTTTTGTTGGGTTCTCGTTGGTCATCATGGTGGAAAAGGGTAAATTGTGGGTTTTGGAGAAGATCAGGTAGGTTTAGGGTGGTTTTGGGGTGGATCTATGGTTTTGGCGTAATTTCTTCCAGTTTTGGGGGTGATGCCGATATTTTTTGGGGTGTTTTTGACGTCTTTTGGGGTCTCCATTAGGTTTTGTTGTGTTCTTGTTTGTCATAATGTTAAATAGGCGTGGATTGTGGGTTTTGGAGAACATCAGGTAGGTTTAAGGGTTTTTTTAGGGTTAAATCCTGGCTTTTTTTTTTTTTTTTTTTTTTTTTTTTTTTTTAGGGTCTGGTTTGATTTTGGTGTGTTTTTGAGGTGTTTGGGGATCTCCGTTGGGTTTTGTTGGGTTTTCCGTGGTCATCATGGTGGAAAAGGGTAAATTGCTGGTTTTGGAGAACTTCAGGTAGGTTTAGGGTGGTTTTGGGGTGGATCTATGGTTTTGGCGTATTTTCTTCCAGTTTTGGGGGTGATGCCGTTCTTGTTTGGGGTGTTTTTGACGTTTTTTGGGGTCTCTGTTGGGTTTTGTTTGGTTCTCGTTGGTCATCATGGTGGAAAAGTGTAAATTGTGGGTTTTGGAGAACATCAGGTAGGTTTAGGGTGGTTTTGGGGTGGATCTATGGTTTTGGCGTAATTTCTTCCAGTTTTGGGGGTGATGCCGATATTTTTTGGAGTGTTTTTGACGTCTTTTGGGGTCTCCATTAGGTTTTGTTGGGTTCTTGTTTGTCATAATGTTAAATAGGCGTGGATTGTGGGTTTTGGAGAACATCAGGTAGGTTTAAGGGTTTTTTTAGGGTTAAATCCTGGCTTTTTTTTTTTTTTTTTTTTTTTTTTTTTAGGATCTGTTTTGATTTTGGTGTGTTTTTGAGGTGTTTGGGGGTCTCCGTTGGGTTTTGTTGGGTTTTCCGTGGTCATCATGGTGGAAAAGTGTAAATTGCTGGTTTTGGAGAACTTCAGGTAGGTTTAGGGGGACTTTTCGCGTGGATTCATGGTATTTGGGGTTTTCTTCTATTTTGGAGAGTGATCCTCTCCTTTCTTCGGGTGATTTTGAAGTGTTTTGGGGTTTCCGTTGTATTTCGTTGAGTTCCTAATGCTTTTTATGGTGGTTGGGAGTGTGCTTTGGGATTAGGAGAACATCAGGTAGGTTTAGGGTGTGTTTGGGGTGGATCTATGGTATTTGGGGTTTTCTTCTATTTTTTGGCGTGCTCCTGTTCTTTTTTGGGGTGTTTTTGACGTGTTTTGGGGTCTCCGTTGGGTTTTGTTGTGTTCTTGTTGGTCATTATGTTAAATAGGAGTGGATTGTGGGTTTTGGAGAAGATCAGGTAGGTTTAGGGTGGTTTTGGGGTGGATCTATGATTTTGGGGGTTTTCTTTCGTTTTTGGGGGTGATCCTGTTCCTTTCTGGGGTGTTTTTGACGTGTTTTGGGGTCTCTGTTTTGTTTCGTTGGGTTTTCCTTGGTCATCATGGTGGAAAAGTGTAAATTGTGGGTTTTGGAGAAGATCAGGTAGGTTTAGGGTGGTTTTGGGGTGGATCTATGGTTTTGGCGGATTTTCTTCCAGTTTTGGGGGTGATGCCGTTCTTGTTTGGGGTGTTTTTGACGTTTTTTGGGGTCTCTGTTGAGTTTTGTTGGGTTCTCGTTGGTCATCATGGTGGAAAAGGGTAAATTGTGGGTTTTGGAGAAGATCAGGTAGGTTTAGGGTGGTTTTGGGGTGGATCTATGGTTTTGTCGTAATTTCTTCCAGTTTTGGGGGTGATGCCGATATTTTTTGGGGTGTTTTTGACGTCTTTTGGGGTCTCCATTAGGTTTTGTTGGGTTCTTGTTTGTCATAATTTTAAATAGGCGTGGATTGTGGGTTTTGGAGAACATCAGGTAGGTTTAAGGGTTTTTTTAGGGTTAAATCCTGGCTTTTTTTTTTTTTTTTTTTTTTTTTTTTTAGGATCTGGTTTGATTTTGGTGTGTTTTTGAGGTGTTTGGGGATCTCCGTTGGGTTTTGTTGGGTTTTCCGTGGTCATCATGGTGGAAAAGGGTAAATTGCTGGTTTTGGAGAACTTCAGGTAGGTTTAGGGTGGTTTTGGGTTGGATCTATGGTTTTGGCGTATTTTCTTCCAGTTTTGGGGGTGATGCCGTTCTTGTTTGGGGTGTTTTTGACATTTTTTGGGGTCTCTGTTGGGATTTGTTGGGTTCTCGTTGGTCATCATGGTGGAAAAGGGTAAATTGCTGGTTTTGGAGAACTTCAGGTAGGATTAGGGGGACTTTTCGCGTGGATTCATGGTATTTGGGCTTTTCTTCTATTTTGGAGAGTGATCCTCTCCTTTCTTCGGGTGATTTTGTGAAGTGTTTTGGGTTTCGTTGCAATTTCATTGAGTTCCTAATGCGTTTTATGGTGGTTGGGAGTGTGCTTTGGGATTAGGAGAACATCAGGTAGGTTTAGGGTGTGTTTGGGGTGGATCTATGGTATTTGGGGTTTCTTCTATTTTTTTGGCGTGCTCCTGTTATTTTTTGGGGTGTTTTTGACGTGTTTTGGGGTCTCGTTTGGTTTTGTTGTGTTCTTGTTGGTCATTATGTTAAATAGGAGTGGATTGTGGGTTTTGGAGAACATCAGGTAGGTTTAGGGTGGTGTTGGGTGAATCTATGGTTTTGGCGTATTTTCTTTTAGTTTTGGGGGTGTTTTTGCCGTTCTTGTTTGGGGTGTTTTTGACGTGTATTGGGGTCTTTGTTGGGTTTTGTTGGGTTCTCGTTGGTCATCATGGTGGAAAAGGGTAAATTGTGGGTTTTGGAGAAGATCAGGTAGGTTTTGGGTGGTTTTGGGGTGGATCTATGGTTTTGGGGGATTTTCTTCCAGTTTTGGGGGTGATGCCGATATTTTTTGCGGTGTTTTTGACGTGTTTTGGGGTCTCCATTAGGTTTTGTTGGGTTCTTGTTTGTCATTATGTTAAATAGGCGTGGATTGTGGGTTTTGGAGAACATCAGGTAGGTTTAGGTTTTTTTTAGGGTTAATTCCTGGCATTTTTTTTGTTTGTTTGTTTGTTTGTTTTTTTTTTTTTTTTTTTTTTTTTTTTTTTTTTGTTTTGTTTTGTTTTTTTTTAGGATCTGGTTTGATTTTGGTGTGTTTTTGAGGTGTTTGGGGGTCTCCGTTTGGTTTCGTTGGGTTTTCCCGTGGTCATCATGGTGGAAAAAGTTAAATTGCTGGTTTTGGAGAACTTCAGGTAGGATTAGGGGGACTTTTCGCGTGGATTCATGGTATTTGGGCTTTTCTTCTATTTTGGAGAGTGATCCTCTCCTTTCTTTGGGTGATTTTGAAGTGTTTTGGGGTTTCCGTTGCATTTCATTGAGTTCCTAATGCGTTTTATGGTGGTTGGGAGTGTGCTTTGGGATTAGGAGAACATCAGGTAGGTTTAGGGTGTGTTTGGGGTGGATCTATGGTATTTGGGGTTTTCTTCTATTTTTTGGCGTGATCCTGTTCTTTTTTGGGGTGTTTTTGACGTGTTTTGTGGTGTCTGTTGGGTTTTGTTGTGTTCTTGTTGGTCATTATGTTAAATAGGACTGGATTGTGGGTTTTGGAGAAGACTCCGGTAGGTGTAGGGTGGTTTTGGGGTGGATCTATGGTTTTGGCGGATTTTCTTCTAGTTTTGGGGGTGATGCCGTTCTTGTTTGGGGTGTTTTTGACGTGTATTGGGGTCTTTGTTGGGTTTTGTTTTTGTTCTCGTTGGTCATCATGGTGGAAAAGGGTAAATTGTTGGGTTTTGGAGAAGATCAGGTAGGTTTAGGGTGGTTTTGGGGTGGATCTATGATTTTGGGGGGTTTTCTTTCGTTTTTGGGGGTGATCCTGTTCCTTTCTGGGGTGTTTTTGACGTGTTTTTGGGTCTCTGTTTTGTTTCGTTGGGTTTTCCTTGGTCATCATGGTGGAAAAGTGTAAATTGTGGGTTTTGGAGAAGATCAGGTAGGTTTAGGGTGGTTTTGGGGTGGATCTATGGTTTTGGGGGATTTTCTTCCAGTTTTGGGGTGATGCCGTTCTTGTTTGGGGTGTTTTGACGTTTTTTGGTCTCTGTTGGGTTTTGTTGTGTTCTCGTTGGTCATCATGGTGGAAAAGGGTAAATTGTGGGTTTTGGAGAAGATCAGGTAGTTTATGGTGGTTTTGGGGTGGATCTATGATTTTGGCGTAATTTCTTCCAGTTTTGGGGGTGATGCCGATATTTTTTGGAGTGTTTTTGACGTCTTTTGGGGTCTCCATTAGGTTTTGTTGGGTTCTTGTTTGTCATAATGTTAAATAGGCGTGGAGTGTGGGTTTTGGAGAACATCAGGTAGGTTTAAGGGTTTTATTAGGGTTAAATCCTGGCTTTTTTTTTTTTTTTTTTTTTTTTTTTTTAGGATCTGGTTTGATTTTGGTGTGTTTTTGAGGTGTTTGGGGATCTCCGTTGGGTTTTGTTGGGTTTTCGTGGTCATCATGGTGGAAAAGGGTAAATTGCTGGTTTTGGAGAACTTCAGGTAGGTTTAGGGTGGTTTTGGGGTGGATCTATGGTTTTGGCGTATTTTCTTCCAGTTTTGGGGGTGATGTCGTTCTTGTTTGGGTGTTTTTGACATTTTTTGGGGTCTCTGTTGGGTTTTGTTGGGTTCTCGTTGGTCATCATGGTGGAAAAGGGGTAAAATTGTGGGTTTTGGAGAAGATCAGGTAGGTTTAGGGTGGTTTTGGGGTGGATCTATGGTTTTGGTGGATTTTCTTCCAGTTTTGGGGGTGATGCCGATATTTTTTGCGGTGTTTTTGACGTGTTTTGGGGTCTCCATTAGGTTTTGTTGGGTTCTTGTTTGTCATAATGTTAAATAGGAGTGGATTGTGGGTTTTGCAGAACATCAGGTAGGTTTAAGGGTATTTTTAGGGTTAAATCATGGCATTTTTTTTTTTTTTTTTTTTTTTTTTAGGGTCTGGTTTGATTTTGGTGTGTTTTTGAGTGTTTGGGGGTCTCCGTTGGGTTTTGTTGGATTTTCCGTGGTCATCATGTTGGAAAAGGGTAAATTGCTGGTTTTGGAGAACTTCAGGTAGGATTAGGGGGACTTTTCGCGTGGATTCATGGTATTTGGGCTTTTCTTCTATTTTGGAGAGTGATCCTCTCCTTTCTTCGGGTGATTTTGAAGTGTTTTGGGGTTTCCGTTGCATTTCATTGAGTTCCTAATGCGTTTTATGGTGGTTGGGAGTGTGCTTTGGGATTAGGAGAACATCAGGTAGGTTTAGGGTGTGTTTGGGGTGGATCTATGGTATTTGGGGTTTTCTTCTATTTTTTTGGCGTGATCCTGTTCTTTTTTGGGGTGTATTTGACGTGTTTTGTGGTCTCCGTTTGGTTTTGTTGTGTTCTTGTTGGTCATTATGTTAAATAGGAGTGGATTGTGGGTTTTGGAGAAGATCAGGTAGGTTTAGGGTGGTGTTGGGGTGAATCTATGGTTTTGGCGTATTTTTTTCCAGTTTTGGGGGTGTTTTTGCCGTTCTTGTTTGGGGTGTTTTTGACATTTTTTGGGGTCTCCGTTGGGTTTTGTTGGGTTCTCGTTGGTCATCATGGTGGAAAAGGGTAAATTGTGGGTTTTGGAGAACATCAGGTAGGTTTAGGGTGGTTTTGGGGTGGATCTATGGTTTTGGCGTATTTTCTTCCAGTTTTGGGGGTGATTCCGATATTTTTTGGGGTGTTTTTGACGTGTTTTGGGGTCTCCATTAGGTTTTGTTGGGTTCTTGTTTGTCATTATGTTAAATAGGCGTGGATTGTGGGTTTTGCAGAACATCAGGTAGGTTTAAGGTTTTCTTTAGGGTTAAATCCTGGCATTTTTTTTTTTTGTTTGTTTGTTTGTTTTGTTTGTTTTTTTTTTGTTTTGTTTTTTTTTTTTTTTAGGATCTGGTTTGATTTTGGTGTGTTTTTGAGGTGTTTGTGGGTCTCCGTTGGGTTTTGTTGGGTTTTCCGTGGTCATCATGGTGGAAAATGGTAAATTGCTGGTTTTGGAGAACTTCAGGTAGGTTTAGGGGGACTTTTCGCGTGGATTCATGGTATTTGGGGTTTTCTTCTATTTTGGAGAGTGATCCTCTCCTTTCTTCGGGTGATTTTGAAGTGTTTTGGGGTTTCCGTTGTATTTCGTTGAGTTCCTAATGCTTTTTATGGTGGTTGGGAGTGTGCTTTGGGATTAGGAGAACATCAGGTAGGTTTAGGGTGTGTTTGGGGTGGATCTATGGTATTTGGGGTTTTCTTCTATTTTTTGGCGTGCTCCTGTTCTTTTTTGGGGTGTTTTTGACGTGTTTTGGGGTCTCCATTAGGTTTTGTTGGGTTCTTGTTTGTCATAATGTTAAATAGGAGTGGATTGTGGGTTTTGCAGAACATCAGGTAGGTTTAAGGGTATTTTTAGGGTTAAATCATGGCATTTTTTTTTTTTTTTTTTTCAGGTTCTGGTTTGATTTTGGTGTGTTTTTGACGTGTTTGGGGGTCTCCGTTGGGTTTTGTTGGGTTCTTGTTTGTCATAATGTTAAATAGGCGTGGATTGTGGGTTTTGGAGAACATCAGGTAGGTTTAAGGGTTTTTTTAGGGTTAAATCCTGGCTTTTTTTTTTTTTTTTTTTTTTTTTTTTAGGATCTGTTTTGATTTTGGTGTGTTTTTGAGGTGTTTGGGGGTCTCCGTTGGGTTTTGTTGGGTTTTCCGTGGTCATCATGGTGGAAAAGGGTAAATTGCTGGTTTTGGAGAACTTCAGGTAGGTTTAGGGGGACTTTTCGCGTGGATTCATGGTATTTGGGGTTTTCTTCTATTTTGGAGAGTGATCCTCTCCTTTCTTCGGGTGATTTTGAAGTGTTTTGGGGTTTCCGTTGTATTTCGTTGAGTTCCTAATGCGTTTTATGGTGGTTGGGAGTGTGCTTTGGGATTAGGAGAACATCAGGTAGGTTTAGGGTGTGTTTGGGGTGGATCTATGGTATTTGGGGTTTTCTTCTATTTTTTGGCGTGCTCCTGTTCTTTTTTGGGGTGTTTTTGACGTGTTTTGGGGTCTCCGTTGGGTTTTGTTGTGTTCTTGTTGGTCATTATGTTAAATAGGAGTGGATTGTGGGTTTTGGAGAAGATCAGGTAGGTTTAGGGTGGTTTTGGGGTGGATCTATGGTTTTGGCGGATTTTCTTCTAGTTTTGGGGGTGATGCCGTTCTTGTTTGGGGTGTTTTTGACGTGTATTGGGGTCTTTGTTGGGTTTTGTTTGGTTCTCGTTGGTCATCATGGTGGAAAAGGGTAAATTGTGGGTTTTGGAGAAGATCAGGTAGGTTTAGGGTGGTTTTGGGGTGGATCTATGATTTTGGGGGTTTTCTTTCGTTTTTGGGGGTGATCCTGTTCCTTTCTGGGGTGTTTTTGACGTGTTTTGTGGTCTCTGTTTTGTTTCGTTGGGTTTTCCTTGGTCATCATGGTGGAAAAGTGTAAATTGTGGGTTTTGGAGAAGATCAGGTAGGTTTAGGGTGGTTTTGGGGTGGATCTATGGTTTTGGCGGATTTTCTTCCAGTTTTGGGGGTGATGCCGTTCTTGTTTGGGGTGTTTTTGACGTTTTTTGGGGTCTCTGTTGAGTTTTGTTGGGTTCTCGTTGGTCATCATGGTGGAAAAGGGTAAATTGTGGGTTTTGGAGAAGATCAGGTAGGTTTAGGGTGGTTTTGGGGTGGATCTATGGTTTTGGCGTAATTTCTTCCAGTTTTGGGGGTGATGCCGATATTTTTTGGGGTGTTTTTGACGTCTTTTGGGGTCTCCATTAGGTTTTGTTGTGTTCTTGTTTGTCATAATGTTAAATAGGCGTGGATTGTGGGTTTTGGAGAACATCAGGTAGGTTTAAGGGTTTTTTTAGGGTTAAATCCTGGCTTTTTTTTTTTTTTTTTTTTTTTTTTTTTTTTTAGGGTCTGGTTTGATTTTGGTGTGTTTTTGAGGTGTTTGGGGATCTCCGTTGGGTTTTGTTGGGTTTTCCGTGGTCATCATGGTGGAAAAGGGTAAATTGCTGGTTTTGGAGAACTTCAGGTAGGTTTAGGGTGGTTTTGGGGTGGATCTATGGTTTTGGCGTATTTTCTTCCAGTTTTGGGGGTGATGCCGTTCTTGTTTGGGGTGTTTTTGACGTTTTTTGGGGTCTCTGTTGGGTTTTGTTTGGTTCTCGTTGGTCATCATGGTGGAAAAGTGTAAATTGTGGGTTTTGGAGAACATCAGGTAGGTTTAGGGTGGTTTTGGGGTGGATCTATGGTTTTGGCGTAATTTCTTCCAGTTTTGGGGGTGATGCCGATATTTTTTGGAGTGTTTTTGACGTCTTTTGGGGTCTCCATTAGGTTTTGTTGGGTTCTTGTTTGTCATAATGTTAAATAGGCGTGGATTGTGGGTTTTGGAGAACATCAGGTAGGTTTAAGGGTTTTTTTAGGGTTAAATCCTGGCTTTTTTTTTTTTTTTTTTTTTTTTTTTTTTAGGATCTGTTTTGATTTTGGTGTGTTTTTGAGGTGTTTGGGGGTCTCCGTTGGGTTTTGTTGGGTTTTCCGTGGTCATCATGGTGGAAAAGTGTAAATTGCTGGTTTTGGAGAACTTCAGGTAGGTTTAGGGGGACTTTTCGCGTGGATTCATGGTATTTGGGGTTTTCTTCTATTTTGGAGAGTGATCCTCTCCTTTCTTCGGGTGATTTTGAAGTGTTTTGGGGTTTCCGTTGTATTTCGTTGAGTTCCTAATGCTTTTTATGGTGGTTGGGAGTGTGCTTTGGGATTAGGAGAACATCAGGTAGGTTTAGGGTGTGTTTGGGGTGGATCTATGGTATTTGGGGTTTTCTTCTATTTTTTGGCGTGCTCCTGTTCTTTTTTGGGGTGTTTTTGACGTGTTTTGGGGTCTCCGTTGGGTTTTGTTGTGTTCTTGTTGGTCATTATGTTAAATAGGAGTGGATTGTGGGTTTTGGAGAAGATCAGGTAGGTTTAGGGTGGTTTTGGGGTGGATCTATGATTTTGGGGGTTTTCTTTCGTTTTTGGGGGTGATCCTGTTCCTTTCTGGGGTGTTTTTGACGTGTTTTGGGGTCTCTGTTTTGTTTCGTTGGGTTTTCCTTGGTCATCATGGTGGAAAAGTGTAAATTGTGGGTTTTGGAGAAGATCAGGTAGGTTTAGGGTGGTTTTGGGGTGGATCTATGGTTTTGGCGGATTTTCTTCCAGTTTTGGGGGTGATGCCGTTCTTGTTTGGGGTGTTTTTGACGTTTTTTGGGGTCTCTGTTGAGTTTTGTTGGGTTCTCGTTGGTCATCATGGTGGAAAAGGGTAAATTGTGGGTTTTGGAGAAGATCAGGTAGGTTTAGGGTGGTTTTGGGGTGGATCTATGGTTTTGTCGTAATTTCTTCCAGTTTTGGGGGTGATGCCGATATTTTTTGGGGTGTTTTTGACGTCTTTTGGGGTCTCCATTAGGTTTTGTTGGGTTCTTGTTTGTCATAATTTTAAATAGGCGTGGATTGTGGGTTTTGGAGAACATCAGGTAGGTTTAAGGGTTTTTTTAGGGTTAAATCCTGGCTTTTTTTTTTTTTTTTTTTTTTTTTTTTTAGGATCTGGTTTGATTTTGGTGTGTTTTTGAGGTGTTTGGGGATCTCCGTTGGGTTTTGTTGGGTTTTCCGTGGTCATCATGGTGGAAAAGGGTAAATTGCTGGTTTTGGAGAACTTCAGGTAGGTTTAGGGTGGTTTTGGGTTGGATCTATGGTTTTGGCGTATTTTCTTCCAGTTTTGGGGGTGATGCCGTTCTTGTTTGGGGTGTTTTTGACATTTTTTGGGGTCTCTGTTGGGATTTGTTGGGTTCTCGTTGGTCATCATGGTGGAAAAGGGTAAATTGCTGGTTTTGGAGAACTTCAGGTAGGATTAGGGGGACTTTTCGCGTGGATTCATGGTATTTGGGCTTTTCTTCTATTTTGGAGAGTGATCCTCTCCTTTCTTCGGGTGATTTTGAAGTGTTTTGGGGTTTCCGTTGCATTTCATTGAGTTCCTAATGCGTTTTATGGTGGTTGGGAGTGTGCTTTGGGATTAGGAGAACATCAGGTAGGTTTAGGGTGTGTTTGGGGTGGATCTATGGTATTTGGGGTTTTCTTCTATTTTTTTGGCGTGCTCCTGTTATTTTTTGGGTGTTTTTGACGTGTTTTGGGGTCTCCGTTTGGTTTTGTTGTGTTCTTGTTGGTCATTATGTTAAATAGGAGTGGATTGTGGGTTTTGGAGAACATCAGGTAGGTTTAGGGTGGTGTTGGGGTGAATCTATGGTTTTGGCGTATTTTCTTTTAGTTTTGGGGGTGTTTTTGCCGTTCTTGTTTGGGGTGTTTTTGACGTGTATTGGGGTCTTTGTTGGGTTTTGTTGGGTTCTCGTTGGTCATCATGGTGGAAAAGGGTAAATTGTGGGTTTTGGAGAAGATCAGGTAGGTTTTGGGTGGTTTTGGGGTGGATCTATGGTTTTGGGGGATTTTCTTCCAGTTTTGGGGGTGATGCCGATATTTTTTGCGGTGTTTTTGACGTGTTTTGGGGTCTCCATTAGGTTTTGTTGGGTTCTTGTTTGTCATTATGTTAAATAGGCGTGGATTGTGGGTTTTGGAGAACATCAGGTAGGTTTAAGGTTTTTTTTAGGGTTAATTCCTGGCATTTTTTTTTGTTTGTTTGTTTGTTTGTTTTTTTTTTTTTGTTTTTTTTTTTTTTTGTTTTGTTTTGTTTTTTTTTAGGATCTGGTTTGATTTTGGTGTGTTTTTGAGGTGTTTGGGGGTCTCCGTTTGGTTTCGTTGGGTTTTCCGTGGTCATCATGGTGGAAAAAGTTAAATTGCTGGTTTTGGAGAACTTCAGGTAGGATTAGGGGGACTTTTCGCGTGGATTCATGGTATTTGGGCTTTTCTTCTATTTTGGAGAGTGATCCTCTCCTTTCTTTGGGTGATTTTGAAGTGTTTTGGGGTTTCCGTTGTATTTCGTTGAGTTCCTAATGCGTTTTATGGTGGTTGGGAGTGTGCTTTGGGATTAGGAGAACATCAGGTAGGTTTAGGGTGTGTTTGGGGTGGATCTATGGTATTTGGGGTTTTCTTCTATTTTTTGGCGTGATCCTGTTCTTTTTTGGGGTGTTTTTGACGTGTTTTGTGGTGTCTGTTGGGTTTTGTTGTGTTCTTGTTGGTCATTATGTTAAATAGGACTGGATTGTGGGTTTTGGAGAAGATCCGGTAGGTGTAGGGTGGTTTTGGGGTGGATCTATGGTTTTGGCGGATTTTCTTCTAGTTTTGGGGGTGATGCCGTTCTTGTTTGGGGTGTTTTTGACGTGTATTGGGGTCTTTGTTGGGTTTTGTTTTGTTCTCGTTGGTCATCATGGTGGAAAAGGGTAAATTGTTGGGTTTTGGAGAAGATCAGGTAGGTTTAGGGTGGTTTTGGGGTGGATCTATGATTTTGGGGGTTTTCTTTCGTTTTTGGGGGTGATCCTGTTCCTTTCTGGGGTGTTTTTGACGTGTTTTTGGGTCTCTGTTTTGTTTCGTTGGGTTTTCCTTGGTCATCATGGTGGAAAAGTGTAAATTGTGGGTTTTGGAGAAGATCAGGTAGGTTTAGGGTGGTTTTGGGGTGGATCTATGGTTTTGGGGGATTTTCTTCCAGTTTTGGGGGTGATGCCGTTCTTGTTTGGGGTGTTTTTGACGTTTTTTGGGGTCTCTGTTGGGTTTTGTTGTGTTCTCGTTGGTCATCATGGTGGAAAAGGGTAAATTGTGGGTTTTGGAGAAGATCAGGTAGGTTTATGGTGGTTTTGGGGTGGATCTATGATTTTGGCGTAATTTCTTCCAGTTTTGGGGGTGATGCCGATATTTTTTGGAGTGTTTTTGACGTCTTTTGGGGTCTCCATTAGGTTTTGTTGGGTTCTTGTTTGTCATAATGTTAAATAGGCGTGGAGTGTGGGTTTTGGAGAACATCAGGTAGGTTTAAGGGTTTTATTAGGGTTAAATCCTGGCTTTTTTTTTTTTTTTTTTTTTTTTTTTTTTAGGATCTGGTTTGATTTTGGTGTGTTTTTGAGGTGTTTGGGGATCTCCGTTGGGTTTTGTTGGGTTTTCCGTGGTCATCATGGTGGAAAAGGGTAAATTGCTGGTTTTGGAGAACTTCAGGTAGGTTTAGGGTGGTTTTGGGGTGGATCTATGGTTTTGGCGTATTTTCTTCCAGTTTTGGGGGTGATGTC